>NC_086331.1:8022873-8327343 GCF_032445375.1 Bacillus rossius redtenbacheri | reverse complement strand
TTCAGGCACATGCCTACTGTCAGCGCACCAATCACCGCCAGCCAGTGCGGAAGCAAACTCGTCCTGAATGGCCCGGTCAAACAGGGCAATGGCTTCTCTTGCAGACGGCCGTCAATCACAAGGAAAAAATCGCTAGCGCGGGCATACCTCATTGCAGTCTAATGACCGATGAAATTTTTTTTGCAAAAAATACAGGGCCTCTAGGTATAGAGCACCACGATTCACGTTAACTCAAAATCAGCTGGAATACGTTACACATTCGAGCGACATTTCATAAAGCACCGCATCACTGCTTTAAACTTGGCGTGTAGAAACGCGATGACAAGAAATGTCTAATAGATTGATATACAGTTAATACTGTCTATTAGTAGGGGCAGGCAATTTTCGCGAAAAAAAAAATCTGAAGGCCTATTACTGTAAACTGCAACAAGGTATACCCGCACCAGCGGTTTCTTCCTTGTGATTGGCGGCCGTCTGCGAGAGAAGTCGTTGTCTTATTTGACCGAGCCACTCAGGACGCGTTTGATTCCGCACTGAATTACTGTGATTGGTATTGTAGCAATCAAAATGTACCTGAACTAAACTCACCCAATCCTAAACACAGACGATGCTACAGTATTTTAACTTTCAGCGGGACTAGAAACTTTTTCGCGAAATGTGCATGCCCCTATCTACTGGGACCGGAAAAATTTGCGGATTCAGTGACCTCTAGGATAGCCTCCATTATCCTCTGCACATCTCAAGCAAACACGCGTGCTCATTGGTTACTAAATTGTGAGGCGTCTCCACTGGGTAGCTTGTGTTTCGACGCTTCTTTTGTCGATAGTCTCTCATTGGCCCAAAAAGCTCCATTTAAACTGCGAGCCAATAGCAGAACCAGCAGAATTGTACACATGTTTGAATTTCAGCCTATCACGAAATGAATCCGCGAATTTTTCCGGTCTCTACCAATCTATTAGTAGAGACACGTAAAATTCGCGGGTTCATTTCGTGTTATGCTAAAATTCAAATAATTATACCTTAGTTTTGCTTCTGTCATTGGTTCACTGTTAATCTGGAGGACTGAGGGCCAATTAGAGATCCTCACTCATAGAAGTGTCGAATCACAGGCCACCCAGTCGAGACGACTCACAAGTCAGCAGCCAATGAACAGGTGTCATTTCCGCGAGTATTTAAAGGACTGTGGAGTCTATCCTAGAGGTCAATGAATCCGCGAATTTTGCAGGTCTCTAGTTATCGCGGATTCATTTAGTCGCAAGCTAGAATGCAAACCTCCACACTGTCGCACTGTGTTCATGATTGGCTCGCAGTTGTTTGGACACGCCCCTCTACGACCGTGAGCCAATGATGCCCAGCTAGGAGAGAAGTAAGCGAATCAGGTAGTGCCAAATAATAAGGATAAAAATGTTCTCGCTAAGAAATCAACCAATGGGAAAGTAAACATGGGTCGAGCACACCTATAACTTTGAATTCTATCCTCAGGCCAGAAGAATCCGCGAATTTTCCGGGTCTCTAGTTATCGCTAAACGACGGTTCCCACGTGCGTGTCGAGGTACCTCGTGTCCAGTAGGACTGTTCCGTTCAACGCGCGCTTTTGTGGAGGACAGACCTGCTACCACGGAGAGCTGCTCATGATGGTGTTGATTCAACGCAGGAGACCGGACGCTTCAACGCGAGTGATGTGTCCGCCTTCAACGCGTACTCTGACGCGCATGTGTACCAGGCCTTACATTCACAGCTGTATTGTATTTCACACCAAGGAAAATAACCCCTCTTCGTACTTTGTGAAGAGCGAGAGCCGAGAAATAACACTACTGTAGCTACGGCTGTGTGGCTTGTAATTGCCCTTTGGCGATGGTGGGCAAGATATTCCCGCCAATTAGGCCCAATTTCCCTGGCGGAGATCAAGGACGTTTTTATCTAGTTGGAATATAATATCGTAATGTTATCTACCATGTACGTTTTACTACATGTCTCGATGTTTTCAGATAATTGTGTTAAAATATTTAAATTTAAATTTACCCTTTTGTAAAACAATTTTTTATCGGAATTAAGAACTAAACCATGAACAAAATATTAGAAAATTATACAGTTTTATTCTTGAAATGGAAATTTTCTATCACTTGTACACAACATTTTTTTGTTACTTTTAGACGCATTTATATACGTATTTAAAATAACGTGACGGCATGCATTAAAAAAGTATATCTATTTTAAAATAAGCCACTTTATTTAGATAAAATATTTCTTCAAAATTGGTTCACTATAAAATTTATTTATTTATTTTTTAATCATAGATGAAAATTTGGCCTAAACCACCTCTAGTAAACTCCTAAATTCTCAAACACTAAACGTAAAGGAAACCTAAACAGACTTTAATTTTACACAACGCTGGTACTACGTTGATAAATGTCGTAAATACAATTTATCATTAATAATTAAAAAAAATTGGTTGTCGGTTAAGTCGGTTTACGGAAGAAAGTTTAACGTGACAACGTCATAACAAAACATTGATGAAATAATTGCATACTTTTATAAATAAAATTGAATCATTTTTATTCAATTATCACTACTTTGTATGGATACAAAGAAGGAGTGAAATGAAATCTACAATTTACTTGAGAAATTAATTTTATTTGCACTCATTAACTCAAATATAATAGTATGTAAATGTATTATCTGGGACAGGCTTCAGGCTGTAGAGCCTGTGGAGCCGACCGCCATCTTGGATTGTGACGTCACGGCGGCCATTTTTGACTCAAAATTCCTCAAAATTCCTCAAAATTGACTCAAAATGACTCAAAATTTCCCGTTTTAAGAAAAAATTTCCCGTTTTCGAGGGAAAAATCCCAGCGGCTAGAAATGTCCTAGAAGAGGCTTAAGCATCCTTAACTCAAGCCTCAGTTAAGCCTCTATCAGGATGTGAATTTGACCTTTGACATTGACCCCGGCGGCCATTTTGGATCCGCCATCTTGGGTGACGTAATTTTGTTTTCTCGAACATTCCGGCATTGTGTTATCCGACATTTTGAATTATGATGTCAACATTGCAATTTCCGTTACGCCCGCCATCTTTAACTTTTTTATATATTAACCGATTTTAATGAAAAAAAATTAAAATTCATAAAAAAATCCATTTAATAAAATTTTTATAAAAATATTTTAAAAAACATACTTTTACGACACGGAGTTCGGAGTCCTCGGTTCGAACCCGATGGGTGCAAAAAAATTAAAAATGGCGACCGATCCTTCCCCCCGCGGTGGGTGCTGGCATACTGACTCCCACCACTTTTTTTTTTCAAAACATATATATCGTCACCTAGTATGACGTCATATCCGCCATCTTGTCTTCGTTGCTAGAGACCACCATCTTGTTTTCACCCGCTAGAGTGCGCTGACGTCATGTTAGTTTAGTTCTTATCCGCTAGAGTGCAGTAATCATTTATTACTGTGACACCCGCCATCTTTAAATTTGGATGCCATCTTGAAAATCCGTAATTATTTAGCTAGAAATTCGGGAAAAGTTCCAAAATTAATTAAATAAATCACTCATTAATTTACATATTGATTTGATCCGCTCCTATCCTTGGTTCGATACCCGTTCGATGCAATAATGTTTAATTTTATGTAAAAAATAATAATTTCAATAAACCATGTTCTTTAAATCCTCTACTACCATCATCCTATCAGACATCAAGACCACCATATTGGAAATTCATAATTTTATTGCTAGAGATTCGGGAAAAAATTTAAAAATAATTAAAAAAATTAACTAATCGAATTAAATAATAAAAAATCCTTAAAACCACCGTTGCACTTTTTCGTGACGGTAACCATCTTGAAATCACCCACTGGAGGACACCAACTTGTATTCGTCCGCTAGAGTGTGCTGATACCATGTTGGTATAATTATCTGGTCACCATACCTTTGTCCTCAACTGTTGACATTGAACTTTGACCTTGACCTTGAAATTTGACCTTGACCTTGAAATTTGACCTTGACCTTGAAATTTGACCATGACATTGAAATTTGACTTTGTCCTTGAAATTTGACTTTGTCCTTGTCGACCATCATGGATCCGACATTTTATGTTCAGTACATGCTACCAGGAGCTACCACCTGCCAGAGTACTCCATCTTGTGTGTGTACTTGTATTATGGAGTACATTTCCATCTGGATAATTTTATTCTAACCCGCTACAGTGCAGTAATCATTTATTACCGAGGTGCCCCCAGCCATCTTGAAATTCGACCGCCATCTTGAAATCATGTAATAATGTAGCTAGAAAAGCGTGAAAAAATCCAAAATTCATTAAATAAATCACTCATTAACTTACATATTGATTCGATTCACTTCAGTCCTTGGTTCGATCCCTGAATGATGCAAAACATTTAATTTTATATAAAAAATAATAATTTCAATAAACCATGTTCAAAATTCTTAAAGAGACTTTAAATCCTCTACTACCATCATCCTATCAGACATCAAGACCACCATATTGGAAATTCATAATTGTAATGCTAGAGATACGTGAAAAAGTTCAAAATTCATTAAATAAATTTGTAATCTATATACTGATTGATTAAATCGACTAAGGTCCTTGGTTCGATCCCTGGCCGATACAAATCAACTTTAATTTTAAAAAAAGTACCAGAAAAGTGTAAGGTTCGAGAAATAAAACACCTCAAAGTCTTTTACAAACATAATATTTATCACACAATTTCTATCATACTACAGAATCACTTGCGAAAGCCAGCAATCTTATAAACATTTAGCCCTGCATAGACGTGCATCGACTACTTCTTAGCTCCAAATGGCTCCAAATGCTCCAAACAGCCTTCAAATGGCTCCAACAGCTCCAACAACCTACAAATGCTTGACAGCTCCAAATGGCTCCAAATGCTTCAAAAGGCTCCAAATGCTCCAACAGCTCCAAAAAAAAAGGCTCCAAATGCTCCAATAACCACCAAATGCTTAAAACAGCTCCAAATGGCTCCAAATGCTCCAAACAGCCTCCAAATGCTTGACAGCCTCCAAATGCTTGGCAGCTCCAAATGGCTCCAAATGCTCCAAACGGCTCCAAATGCTCCTAATATCTCCAAATGGCTCCAAATGCTCCAAACGGCTCCAAATGCTCCAAATGTCTCCAAATGGCTCCAAATGCTCCAAACGGCTCCAAATTTTCCAAACGGCCTCCAAATGCTTGACAGCTCCAAATGCTCCAAATGGCTCCAAATGCTCCAAATGGCTCCAACAGCTCCAAAAGGCTCTAAATGCTTCAAAAGGCTCCAATTGTTCCAAGAGCTCCATCTTCAATTGATTCCAACTGATTCCAATTACTTTTCTTATCGAACTTGGCATGATTACTAACATGTCTTTATTAGTATACATTTTGACTGGCAGTGGTAACGTATTTTGCACCTTTAAGTTATAAGTTTTATTTAGAAATCGGATTTCGATAAATGGTAGATACTATTTGGAAAGAAAATATATTAATTTATCTTCAAGTTTATATACATACATTTAATTTAAGCCATTATTGTATGTAGCCAGCTTCCCTCAGTTCTTTGAGTATGAAGGATATTTCTTTAATGTTCGAATAGTTTCCTGCACAAAGCGATCCATGTAGTAGTCGTAGCCTGTCAACCAATATGTTAGGATCTTCCCATGAGGTATAATCAAACTCTTCTGCTGCGTTCATCATCCTTGCATGTTTATAATAAATATTATTATCTCTGGTGTCTATCGTTTTAACACCAACCTCAAGGTCACTTTCGTCATCGTGCCAGTGATTATCACAAGCTTGATCAGGATAATTTATTTTATTACGACGTTTCCATCGTTTTGGTCTCAAACCACCATCACAGTCTTCGCTCTTGCATGCTTTTGGTGCTTCAGCACAGTACTCAATCATGTCAGCCTTAGATGTGTCAGCACAGTCTTCGTTCACGCCAGTTTCTGATGTGTCACCACAGTCTTCAATCATGTCAGCACCACAAACTTGATCAGGATAATTTATTTTATTACGTCGTTTCCATCGTTTTGGTCTCAGACCGCCATCACAGTCTTCGATCTTGCCTGCTTTAGGTGCTTCAGTACAGTACTGAATCATGTCAGCCTCAGATGTGTCACCACAATCTTCAATCATGCTCGCTTCAGATGATTCATCAAAGTCTTCGACCTTGTAAGCTTCAGATGGTTCTCCATCTTTCTCATTTTCATGGAGACGACTAGATATTGGAGTAAATATATTTTCATTTCTAATGTGGTTACAACTTCCTTCGTTTGTTTTAAATTTTAAATTATTATCTTGATCTAGATCAGTAATTTTAGCATTAGCTTTTTCGCCTTCGTTCCTCTTCCGCGATGTTGTAGCCCAGTCTTCGTTATCTTTATTCATCTTAATTGTACAGGTCTTGTAATGTCTATCCAAGTAATATCTTCTACCAAAGGATTTCTGACACTGACTGCAATGAAATGGTTTTTGACAAGGACCCAAATTACACTCGCTTCTCTCATGTCGTTTAGCATTCTTTCTCAAAGTAAACACCTTGCTACAGTATCTACAGTGATGACGTTTCGATACAGCGTCAGATCCTAAATCGGAATTCATATTAGTTACCGAGACTAATGCCAGATGCAAACTAAGAGTTTTAAATTAGATATATTACTTAAATAGAATTTTTTAATTATTTCATCAGCGAGAATTAATTTATCTCATTCAAAGGTACTTGTTGCAAGTAGTTCTGCTTTTCAACAACAGATGTCGCCACATGTTACTTGCAGGTAAATAATATTTAGTTCTTTTATGCGGGATGCGGGATGCTCACTAACGATCGAAATAGAACGATGGCTTCGCTAGACTCCAAGGAGAAGGAAGTTCGTCCATCCTGTTAGTGCTTCTTAGATTTCTCAGAAATTATTTGACTGAGTAATGATATTTTTTTTAAATTTCCGCCTGATAAAAATATTACAAGTAATGATTGAGTAGCAGAAGTTCACTAATTATATGCAACCTTGAATAAGAAATGACATGCTTCATTAAGTAAAAAAATCCTTCATGCAGAGATAAATTCCTCATCAGTAACCAGAAGCACTCGGAGAAAACCATCAGATGTCTAGTCAGGAATAATCAGAAGCACCCAGTGAAAACCATCAAAATATTGTCAAGAATAATCAGGAGCACACGGAGAAATCCACCATAATACTGTCAAGAATAAACGGGAGCACACGGAGAAAACCGCCATAATATTGACAAGAATAATCGGAAGCACACGGAGAAAACCGCCACAAGTTTTCTTTGATATCATAAAATTTCAGGAAAAAATAAAAATAAAAAATAAAAATAAATTAATAAAAAATTTAAAAAAATAAAATAAAAATATACATAAAATTCTGGCTTGTACTAGAACTATATCTTTGCTCAACAATAAGAAGTTCACAAGCTAGCAGAATCTGTTTATGTATTTTTTTATTTTATTTTATTAAATTTTTTATTAATTTATTTTTATTTTTTATTATTATTTTTTCCTGAAATTTTATGATATCAAAGAAAACTTGTGGCGGTTTTCTCCGTGTGCTTCCGATTATTCTTGTCAATATTATGGCGGTTTTCTCCGTGTGCTCCCGTTTATTCTTGACAGTATTATGGTGGATTTCTCCGTGTGCTCCTGATTATTCTTGATAATATTTTGATGGTTTTCACTGGGTGCTTCTGATTATTCCTGACTAGACATCTGATGGTTTTCTCCGAGTGCTTCTGGTTACTGATGAGGAATTTATCTCTGCATGAAGGATTTTTTTACTTAATGAAGCATGTCATTTTTTATTCAAGGTTGCATATAATTAGTGAACTTCTGCTACTCAATCATTACTTGTAATATTTTTATCAGGCGGAAATTTAAAAAAAAATATCATTACTCAGTCAAATAATTTCTGAGAAATCTAAGAAGCACTAACAGGATGGACGAACTTCCTTCTCCTTGGAGTCTAGCGAAGCCATCGTTCTATTTCGATCGTTAGTGAGCATCCCGCATCCCGCATAAAAGAACTAAATATTATTTACCTGCAAGTAACATGTGGCGACATCTGTTGTTGAAAAGCAGAACTACTTGCAACAAGTACCTTTGAATGAGATAAATTAATTCTCGCTGATGAAATAATTAAAAAATTCTATTTAAGTAATATATCTAATTTAAAACTCTTAGTTTGCATCTGGCATTAGTCTCGGTAACTAATATGAATTCCGATTTAGGATCTGACGCTGTATCGAAACGTCATCACTGTAGATACTGTAGCAAGGTGTTTACTTTGAGAAAGAATGCTAAACGACATGAGAGAAGCGAGTGTAATTTGGGTCCTTGTCAAAAACCATTTCATTGCAGTCAGTGTCAGAAATCCTTTGGTAGAAGATATTACTTGGATAGACATTACAAGACCTGTACAATTAAGATGAATAAAGATAACGAAGACTGGGCTACAACATCGCGGAAGAGGAACGAAGGCGAAAAAGCTAATGCTAAAATTACTGATCTAGATCAAGATAATAATTTAAAATTTAAAACAAACGAAGGAAGTTGTAACCACATTAGAAATGAAAATATATTTACTCCAATATCTAGTCGTCTCCATGAAAATGAGAAAGATGGAGAACCATCTGAAGCTTACAAGGTCGAAGACTTTGATGAATCATCTGAAGCGAGCATGATTGAAGATTGTGGTGACACATCTGAGGCTGACATGATTCAGTACTGTACTGAAGCACCTAAAGCAGGCAAGATCGAAGACTGTGATGGCGGTCTGAGACCAAAACGATGGAAACGACGTAATAAAATAAATTATCCTGATCAAGTTTGTGGTGCTGACATGATTGAAGACTGTGGTGACACATCAGAAACTGGCGTGAACGAAGACTGTGCTGACACATCTAAGGCTGACATGATTGAGTACTGTGCTGAAGCACCAAAAGCATGCAAGAGCGAAGACTGTGATGGTGGTTTGAGACCAAAACGATGGAAACGTCGTAATAAAATAAATTATCCTGATCAAGCTTGTGATAATCACTGGCACGATGACGAAAGTGACCTTGAGGTTGGTGTTAAAACGATAGACACCAGAGATAATAATATTTATTATAAACATGCAAGGATGATGAACGCAGCAGAAGAGTTTGATTATACCTCATGGGAAGATCCTAACATATTGGTTGACAGGCTACGACTACTACATGGATCGCTTTGTGCAGGAAACTATTCGAACATTAAAGAAATATCCTTCATACTCAAAGAACTGAGGGAAGCTGGCTACATACAATAATGGCTTAAATTAAATGTATGTATATAAACTTGAAGATAAATTAATATATTTTCTTTCCAAATAGTATCTACCATTTATCGAAATCCGATTTCTAAATAAAACTTATAACTTAAAGGTGCAAAATACGTTACCACTGCCAGTCAAAATGTATACTAATAAAGACATGTTAGTAATCATGCCAAGTTCGATAAGAAAAGTAATTGGAATCAGTTGGAATCAATTGAAGATGGAGCTCTTGGAACAATTGGAGCCTTTTGAAGCATTTAGAGCCTTTTGGAGCTGTTGGAGCCATTTGGAGCATTTGGAGCCATTTGGAGCATTTGGAGCTGTCAAGCATTTGGAGGCCGTTTGGAACATTTGGAGCCGTTTGGAGCATTTGGAGCCATTTGGAGACATTTGGAGCATTTGGAGCCGTTTGGAGCATTTGGAGCCATTTGGAGACATTAGGAGCATTTGGAGCCGTTTGGAGCATTTGGAGCCATTTGGAGCTGCCAAGCATTTGGAGGCTGTCAAGCATTTGGAGGCCGTTTGGAGCATTTGGAGCCATTTGGAGCTGTTTTAAGCATTTGGTGGTTATTGGAGCATTTGGAGCCTTTTTTTTTTGGAGCTGTTGGAGCATTTGGAGCCTTTTGAAGCATTTGGAGCCATTTGGAGCTGTCAAGCATTTGTAGGTTGTTGGAGCTGTTGGAGCCATTTGAAGGCTGTTTGGAGCATTTGGAGCCATTTGAAGCTAAGAAGTAGTCGATGCACGTCTATGCAGGGCTAAATGTTTATAAGATTGCTGGCTTTCGCAAGTGATTCTGTAGTATGATAGAAATTGTGTGATAAATATTATGTTTGTAAAAGACTTTGAGGTGTTTTATTTCTCGAACCTTACACTTTTCTGGTACTTTTTTTAGAATTAAAGTTGATTTGTATCGGCCAGGGATCGAACCAAGGACCTTAGTCGATTTAATCAATCAGTATATAGATTACAAATTTATTTAATGAATTTTGAACTTTTTCACGAATCTCTAGCATTACAATTATGAATTTCCAATATGGTGGTCTTGATGTCTGATAGGATGATGGTAGTAGAGGATTTAAAGTCTCTTTAAGAATTTTGAACATGGTTTTTGAAATTATTATTTTTTATATAAAATTAAATGTTTTGCATCATTCAGGGATCGAACCAAGGACTGAAGTGAATCGAATCAATATGTAAGTTAATGAGTGATTTATTTAATGAATTTTGGATTTTTTCACGCTTTTCTAGCTACATTATTACATGATTTCAAGATGGCGGTCGAATTTCAAGATGGCTGGGGGCACCTCGGTAATAAATGATTACTGCACTGTAGCGGGTTAGAATAAAATTATCCAGATGGAAATGTACTCCATAATACAAGTACACACACAAGATGGAGTACTCTGGCAGGTGGTAGCTCCTGGTAGCATGTACTGAACATAAAATGTCGGATCCATGATGGTCGACAAGGACAAAGTCAAATTTCAAGGACAAAGTCAAATTTCAATGTCATGGTCAAATTTCAAGGTCAAGGTCAAATTTCAAGGTCAAGGTCAAATTTCAAGGTCAAGGTCAAAGGTCAAGGTCAAAGGTAAAAGTTCAAGGTCAAATTTCAAGGTCAAGGTCAAAGTTCAATGTCAACAGTTGAGGACAAAGGTATGATGACCAGATAATTATACCAACATGGTATCAGCACACTCTAGTGGACGAATACAAGATGGTGTCCTCCAGTGGGTGATTTCAAGATGGTGACGTCACGAAAAAGTGCAACGGTGGTTTTAAGGATTTTTTATTATTTAATTCGATTAGTTAATTTTTTTAATGATTTTTAAATTTTTTCCCGAATCTCTAGCATTAAAATTATGAATTTCCAATATGGTGGTCTGGATGTCTGATAGGATGATGGTAGTAGAGGATTTAAAGAACATGGTTTATTGAAATTATTATTTTTTACATAAAATTAAACATTTTTGCATCGAACGGGTATCGAACCAAGGATAGGAGCGGATTAAATCAATATGTAAATTAATGAGTGATTTATTTAATTAATTTTGGAACTTTTCCCGAATTTCTAGCTAAATAATTACGGATTTTCAAGATGGCGTCCAAATTTAAAGATGGCGGGTGTCACAGTAATAAATGATTACTGCACTCTAGCGGATAAGAACTAAACTAACATGACGTCAGCGCACTCTAGCGGGTGAAAACAAGATGGTGGTCTCCAGCAACGAAGACAAGATGGCGGATATGACGTCATACTAGGTGACGATATATATGTTTTGAAAAAAAAAAGTGGTGGGAGTCAGTATGCCAGCACCCACCGCGGGGGGAAGGATCGGTCGCCATTTTTAATTTTTTTTGCACCTATCGGGTTCGAACCAAGGACTCCGAACTCCGTGTCGTAAAAGTATGTTTTTTAAAATATTTTTATAAAAATTTTATTAAATGGATTTTTTTATGAATTTTAAATTTTTTCCATTAAAATCTGTTAATATATAAAAAAGTTAAAGATGGCGGGCGTAACGGAAATTGCAATGTTGACGTCATAATTCAAAATGTCGGATAACACAATGCCGGAATGTTCGAGAAAACAAAATTACGTCATCCAAGATGGCGGATCCAAAATGGCCGCCGGGGTCAAGGTCAAAGGTCAAGGTCACATCCTGATAGAGGCTTAACTGAGGCATGAGTTAAGGATGCTTAAGCCTCTTCTAGGACATTTCTAGCCGCTGGGATTTTTACAGAATAAAACGGGAAATTTTCCCTCGAAACGGGAATTTTTCCCTCGAAAACGGGAAATTTTTTCTTAAAATGGGAAATTTTGAGTCATTTTGAGTAAATTTTGAGGAATTTTGAGGAATTTTGAGTCAAAAATGGCCGCCGTGACGTCACAATCCAAGATGGCGGTCGGCTCCACAGGCTCCACAGCCTGAAGCCTGTCCCAGAAAATACATTTACATACTACTAAATATGTTTATTACTTTAACGAAGAGATTATTTTAACTATAACTTTTATACATGTTTGCTATTTAACTTCTTTCAATCTGTTTTATTCTGTTAAGGATAGGACGATGATAGGAAAAGTAGGAAACGAATGGAAGTGTTTCAAGTTTAATGTGCCTCGAAAAAGTCAAATCGATGGTTGTTCCAATCGAGCGGAAGAGAGATAGATGCGGCGCAAGCGTACAATGAGCGTAACGGGACACAGCGTAACGAAACAATGTGCGTAACGGGACAATGTGTGTAACGGGACACTTTCTCGTACGTGCAGCCGGCGTTCATCGATTTATTAGATCATGTCACGTCAAGAAATCTCTGAAAATTATAATTTGTATGTACTTTTTCAAACAAAATTAATATAATTCTAGTTTAAAATTATTTTTCAAAAGAGTAATTTCCCTCTACTAACCTAATTGACAATTTTTTCGTCCGTTTTTGACGCCTATCGTCTTCGGTCGTTTCACGCCCTTCATTAAACCGTTTAAACCACTCAAAAACTTTGTGTGCGGGATAAACATTCATTCCCGTAGACTTATTTCAACATTTCATAAGCTTCTGTGCCAGTTTTCCCTAGTTTCACAAGAAACTTGTGGTTAACCCGTTGCTCGGTCTGACCACTTGGCATTTTACCGACGCGTCACTAGTGCGTAGACTAATTCAATCAACTGCTACAGTCAAACTGGGTGCCCTGCTGGCTTGTATAGCGAGCTCAGGGTGGGGGAAGGACCATCAGACACTGTCGTGTTCAAACAGGTCGCGGCACGCTCGCATTTTGCTGGGAGCAGCATCAGTCTGGTTATCTAACAACCACACCTCGTATAATAAATGTAAACGTGTTTTGTCCGAGTGTGCCGCTATAACTCCAGAAACCCGCCCGCTCAGCCCCATGAAGGTTGTATGTAGAGACCGGAAAAATTCGCGGATTCTTTTCGTTATACGTAGGGAGACCTGTATTTCGCGATTTCATTTCATGTCAAGGTATTTCACAAAACACTGTAGCTTTTACTAAGAGTCATGGCTAGAGACCCGTAAAATTCGCGGGTTCAATAACCTACAGGATAGACTCCAATATCCTCCACAAACTCGGGTAAATGCCAACTGTTCATTGGTTGCTGACTTATGAGTCGTCTCGACTGGGTGGCCTGCGATTTGACACTTCTATGAGTGAGGGTCTCTAATTGGCCCTCAGTCCTCCAGATTAACAGTGAACCAATGACAGAAGCAAAACTAAGGTATAAATATTTGAATTTTAGCATAACACGAAATGAACCCGCGAATTTTCCGGGTCTCTAGTTATACGTTAAATTTCAAATATGTATACCTTGGTACTGATTCTACTATTGGCTCGCTGTTAATCTGGAGGACTACGGGCCAATGGGAGACCATCAATAAACGAGTAAACGAATCAAAAGTTACCCAGTTGAGACGTCTCAGAAGTCAGCAGCCAATGAACAAGTGATACTTGCCAGAGTGTGCAGAGGATTGTGGTTTTCATCCTGGAGGGCGATGAAACCACGAATTTTTCCGGTGCCTAGGTATATGGTATGGTAGCCCTCCATACCTTAGCCATGAAGAGGGTTTCGATTTGGAACTTCATGTGTTGGGTTCGAAGATATGAGTATCAAAAGAGGACATCGCACCAATGGACTTCTTATGTCAAGTTAGAGTAACAGCTGGGAATCGAGTGCCGAAGTGACCGAGACTGACCACAATGTTTCTGAATGTTCTAGAATGTTCGATGATGGTGGAGAATTTTTCAGAATCTTCTATAATGTTATATAATCTTCCAGAAGGTTCGATAATGGTATAGAAATGTCTAGAATGTTATAGAATGTTGGATAATTTTCAATAATATTCCAGAATGTTATAGAATGTTCTGGACCTTCGACAAGACTTCGTGTTCCGGAATGTTCTCGAATGTCCAGGAAACCAGGTAACGGAAGTCCAGAATATTTTGGAACATTCTCGGATGTTCCATTATCCTGTAGTGGTCGGGATACTTTCCAGCTCTGAAGGTTATATAAAGGTGATGGCGAGACGCATGCGTCAGTATACTTTTGGAAATCGATAAGAGCGGATCAAGGAAAAGTGAAAGTGATAGAAAGGTAAATAAATATAGCCCTAAGTGATTTTTTTTAAATGTTATTAGTGAAAGTGAATTGCTTAAGGTAGCTGAGTGGTATGGAGGATATGGTGGTTGAAGCAGTCAACCTCGGATATTATGATACATTTTATATAAAGTGTTCTAAAAATGTTCTGAATCTCCTATAATGTTCGGGTGAGTGGGCCTACGAGTTGACCAACGGTCACCGAACAGCTACCACCCACCACCCGTCATTGAATGTATCAGAATGTTCTCGAATGTACTAGGATAAACCGGCCACTGAAAACCTGCTACCGACCACCGACCATCAAACACACGTCATTCAATGCAATACAATGAGTGAGAATGTAATAAAACGAACTGGACCAGAATGAACTGCACAGGAAGAAAAATCTAGCGAAGCGCGGTGTCCTCAGCTAGTCGCTCATAAATAGGGACTGGGAAATTCCGCGGGTTCAGTGACCTCCAGGTTATACTTAACAGTAATTTACATATCAGATAGAATATTTTTTTGACGTGACAACGTTTAATAAATCGATGAACGCCGGCTCCACGCACGAAAACGTGTCCCGTTACGCTGTGTCCCGTTGCGTTCATTGTACGCTTGCGCCGCATCTATCTCTCTTCCACTCGACTGTTCATAAAGTGAAGTGAAAAGTTAATGTGGTTTTCATTGCTTATTAGGTTATTACAACAACAATTTCGGCAATAAAGGTTAATTATTCTTGCATTTTAAAAATCTGATTACTAGTATAATTTCAAGTATTTATTCTTTTATTATTAAAATTAAAATGATTCAATTTTATTCATAAAAGTATGCAATCATTTCATCTTTTTTTTAATGACGTTATCACGTTAAACTATTGTCCGTAAACCGACTTTACAGACATCAAATTTTTCATTGGTTGATGACATTGAGTTTCCTCAAAAATGTTACGTGCCAACTGACCATTCCTTTTGTCGCTGACCTACCATTGAATTTAAGCTCTCTACGGAATGTGGTAGCCTACAGCCTCAAATTTAAAATCACAGAAAATACAGTCATCTAAAATACTGTTAACTAAACATGCTACCTCATCAATTCGAAAAATTTTCATTTCCCTACATCGTGAATCAGTGAACTAAAGCCATTTAAGGAAAAGTTATAAATTCACAGCTTTAAAAATATGTTTGACCTAAATATTTTGATTGGGAGCAGTTTTAAATTCAGCCACGATAGTGGTTTGAAAACAGCTTTTAATTTAATCGGCAGAGGCACCAAAATGTCGTTTTTTTTTTTTTTTTTGTTCCAGGTAGATAAATGTAATTGAAGCACACATACATCTGCCTTACTGAAAATTCTTGGCTTACAGAACCTTTGTCACGCCCTGCGCACCCTTGATCCATAGGGGCATGCATATTTCGCGAAAAGATTCCGAGACTAGCTGAAAGTCAAAACAATGTAGCACCGTGTGTGTTCCGTGATTGGGTGAGGTTCTTTCAGCTACATATCGATTGTCACAACACCAATCACATGAAGTCAGTGCGGAATCAAACGCGTCCTGAGTGGCTCGGTAAAACCAGGCGACGACTTCTCTCGCAGACGGCCGCCAATCACAAGGAAGAAATCGCTGGTGCGGGTATACCTTGTTGCAGTCTAGTAGACGTTCAGGTTTTTCCGCAAAAAATAACTGCCCCTACTGATCCAGTAATAACGAAGAAGAAGAAGAAGAAGAAGAAGAAGAAGAAGAAGTATTGAACCAATGAAGTGCAACCTGCTCCTAAGCCCTTGACCTTGCCTTTAGAAACTGACCTTGCTGTCAACCAGTGAGCTCGACTTACGAAAACAACAGCTGAGATCAAGAACCCACCAAATGACCGTGGCGGAGGTGAACGCTGAAATTACGGGGGGGTTCTACTGTTTGCCCTACAAACATCGGCGCTAGTGTCGCACGCGGCAGAAAACATTGATCACCGGCGGCGAAACCTCTCCACAACAACCGTACACACAGGGGTTCTCGGCAGCTCCAATGACGAGCGCCCATTGGTGGAGGCGAGTGCCAAGGTCGGCTGGCTGTCGGCTCAACCCGCTTCCCCTCCCCCCCTCACCCAGCAACGCTGCGCATGGACCGTGTTCCGTTACTCGCTCGCAGGCATTGGCGTCGGTGTAGGGTTGCCACTCGTGCCCGGATTCAAGGGTACGGCAGTTTCCCGGGGACGCACCGCAACGCCGAAATACCACAACGCCGAACGTACAATAACGCCGAAAACCATAACGCCGAATGCCAAATTGACTACAAAGCCGACAGCTAGAAAACTGCTGTGTACCACAACATGGGCGTCGCAAGGATATATATTTTTGGGGGGGACTTCAATTACTTTATTTGTTGAGGAATATCCATCCCCTGGAAAAAAATCCCCGGGAAAATTTGGGATTTGAAGGTGCAAAAAGGTGGTTTTTAGGCATTTTTCTTTCCTAAATTTTCTAATTATAGTTGGTTGCAATATATAATTTTTTTTTATAAAAAATATTTTCAGAGAACAAATTTGTAAAAACACAGTTAACATATCTGCTGGTGCTATATCCACACAAAATCATTAATTTAAACATCAGGAGAAACTACGAAACTACGAAACTAAATATATTATTGGAGGGGACGAAATTGAAGACTTTTATTGTTGGGGGGGGGGGACGTGTCCCCCCGTCCCCCCCTGTTGCGACGCCCATGACCACAACGCCGAATTACCACAACGCCGAAATACACAAACGCCGAAAAATGTCATTGCACTACTGCCACAAAGGTTAGGATAGGTAAGGTTAGGTTTGGTTAGGCTAGGTTAGGCTAGCCTATTTTTCATTTTGCTCCTGTATCCCCCCCCCCTCCCCGCAGCAAAATGTTTCGGCGTTACTGTATTTCGGCGTTGTGATACACAGCAGTTTTCTAGCTGTCGACGTTGCGGTCAATTTGGCATTCGGCGTTATGGTATTCGGCGTAATTGTACGTTCGGCGTTGTGGTATTTCGGCGTTGTAGTATCGACCCCAGTTTCCCTGGTCGTTATCCCCCGAATATCCCGGATATTACAATGTTGGAAATTACAGCAAGTTTCCGGACCTTTTGAACGACGAATTCAACCTAAATAAACGAAGTTATCTTTGTAATTTAAAATAACTGTGTCCTTCGTAGAAATTGCCGCTGTAATTGAACTCCCGAGTTTCATTTATCGTTCTGAACAAAGGTAAAAACACGCGTGGACGAATTAAGGGTGTTCTTGCTGTATACTTAACCTTTTTTTGAAAGTTTTGCTAGTATACCAAGTGAATACTTTTGTGTTCATGTTCTAAACAAGTGAAATCAGTGTTCGTAAATTCAAGATGATGTTTGTAAATTCACGAAGATACCTGGGTAATTTTTAACCAGCGTTATTCGTAAATATAAGGTGAATTTTTTTTAACAGTGTGGATTCAAGTATTAAAATTTAACTTGCATAGTAAAATATGAGCTTATAATTCCGGCCATTAAGTAATCGCCGTCAATTTACGCAATGACCTTAATTCTAAAAGGGTATTTTTATGGCGCACCACCACACTGTAATGTTCTTTGTAAGTGGAACTAAAATTATCATGTAAAATTACAGCTGTTTGTAAATTTTCACCTTTACATGAAAGCAACTGTATCGCTTCAAAAAAATTGGTTGTCTGTAAAGTCGGTTTACGGACGATAGATTAACGTGACAACACCATAACAAAACATTGATGAAATGATTGCATACCTTATGAATAAAATAGAATCATTTTGATTTTAATAATAAAAGAATAAATATTTGAAATTATACTAGTAATCAGATTGTTAAAATGCAAGAATAATTAACCTTTATTGACGAAATTGTTGTAATAAGCAAAGAAAACCACATTAAATTTCACTTCACTTTATAAACAGTCGAGTGGAAGAGAGATAGATGCGGCGCAAGCGTACAATGAACGTAACGGGACACTTTTTCGTGCGTGTAGCCGGCGTTCATCGATTTATTAGACGTAACGTCAAAATGTTCGCATCACTTACAGGATTCGCATCGGATTCTTGCCCGGGCATTAATGCTTTGTGTTGTTCCAGTTCCTTCAATAGTTGAAGTTATTTGTAATCCGTTCCCTGTATAGCTATCCAGCATTAACTGCGCGCATTAAAAATCACGATAAAAAAAAAGGTCATTTGTTTTGTATTCGATTACCTTTCACATGGTTAAAAAAATATATTATTGTATTAAACATCAATCAACACTTAAAAAATTTTCTTAAGCAAGACTATAAATATATTCAGTATTATTAGAGACCCGAAAAATTAGCGGGTTAGATGACCTCCAGGATAGACACCAATATCCTCTACACACTCGGGCAAATGCCAACTGTTCATTGGCTGCTGACTTGTGAATCGTCTCGACTGGGTGGCCTGTAATTCGACACTTCTATGAGTGAGGGTCTCTAATTGGCCCTCAGTCCAGATTAACAGTGAACCAATGACAGAAGCAGCACTAAGGTATAATTATTTGAATTTTAGCATAACACGAAATGAACTTGCGAATTTTACGGGTCTCTAAGTATTGTTTATAAAAACGAATTTCATAAATGCCAAAATAACCATAGAAATGTGTTGTAAAAATTTACAGTAGTTTTCTTGTAGTATTACAAACTATTTATTTGCAACTGATTTCGAAAGGAATCGTTTTTAAAAATACAGAAAAAAATTTCTTCTGTGTCCAGTGCTGCTACTTGGTGGTAGGGGCAGGCATTTTTCGCGAATAACTCTGAACGCCTATTAGGCTGCAACAAGGTACACCCGCGCCAGAAGTTTCTTCCTTGTGATTGGCGGCCGCCTGCGAGAGAAGTAGTTGCCTCATTTGGCTGAGCCACTCAGGACGCATTTGCTGCCGCAATGAATTACTGTGATTGGCGTTTTAACAATCGACATATACCTGAAAGAAACTCACCCAATCATGAAACACAGACGATGCTACAGTGTTTTAACTTTCAGCTAGTCTCGGAATCTTTTCGCGAAATATGCATGGCCCTACTTGATGGGCATTATTACAAAATTTGCAGCGCTGTCACAGCTTTTGGCTTTGCTACAGAAGCATAACTGCATTATTTCTCAACGTAAGTATTTTTTTATGAAACCTTTAGAGATTCTAAAAAGTCTAAAATTATTAGGTAAATAAAAAAAGGACTTGTACATTTGGAAATAGTAAAAATTCCTTTATTAATCGCAATACTTGTATGAATTATGAATTTTCTAAAGGTTTTTGTAATTTGACGTAAACTTAACAATCATGATGGGACACTGTTACACATATTTGTTGGGGAACGTTTACACATTATGCTAACTCACCGCGGCATTTTTCTTGCCTCTTATACCGTTTGCTAAACGTTTAACAGACAATAAAAAAAATTTCATTTCACCAAGTTGATAAGCATGTGTATTTAAATATACTAGGCATACACTGGTCGCTCTGATAAGACTAGATAGAGTTTGCTAGATAGAGAATGGCAAATAGTTAGGGCCATGCATATTTTGCGAAAAGATTTCGAGACTAGATGAAAGTTAAAACACTTAAGCACCGCCTGTGTTTCATGATTGGGTGAGTTTCTCCCAGGTACATATCGATTGGAACAACACCAATCACAGTAGTTCAGTGCGGAAGAAATCGCGCCATGAGTGGCTCGGTCAAATAAGGCAACGACTTCTCTCGCAGACGGCCGCCAATCACAAGGAAGAAACCACAGGCGCGGGTATGCATTGTTGCAGTCTAATAAGTGTTCAGATCTTTTCGCGAAAAAAGCCTACCCCTATCGATGTTGAAACATCTTAGCTCTCGCTACCTATACGTACTGTTCGTGATAATATTTCAAGATTAGTTGAAATTCAAAACACTGTAGTAATGTACGTGTTTCGTGATTGGGTGTGTGGTTTTTTTTTTTTTTAGTTAAGTATCTTCTGTCAGCACACCTATCAACAGTAGTTCAGTGCGGAAGAAAACGCGTCCTGAGTGGCTCGGTGAAACAAGGCGACGACTTCTCTCGCAGACGGCCGCCAATCACAAGGAAGAAACCGCTGGTGCGGGTATACCTTGTTGCAGTCTAGTAGACGTTCAGGGTTTTTTTTTCGCGAAAAGTTCTTGCACCTAGCTATACGGCATTTAGTAGAATAATTTCGTGAAAACAAAACGGAAGTCGATGGACGGAAATGTGACACAAAGATGGCGGACCCACGTGTATGACATAAACCTGTATTAAGTCACTTTCGTAAATATTAGGGGACATACCAAACGTATTCGTGTGCTACATGAAACTGTACTATAGTGAAACTACCCTGGAATATATCTGGTAAACTAATATATTCATAATGAAAAGTAATCACAAGCTTTAAAATAACTTAGAAAACCTGCATTACAATTATTAGTTCATTACAAAGCATTTTTACTTTTAAATTCCCAAAAGGCTTACTTACACAACGTTGGAGAGACAGCTTTTTAACCTCAAGGGGCGAAGTGAAATCTTGTCACTGGGATTATTTTTCTGCATTTATTAATAACATTATAATATAATAATGTGGAATAAGATCAACAATGATTAGAGCCACGGAATTTTTGCGGATTCATTTCCCGATATGCTAGAATAAAATAATTGTATTTTAATGCAACTTCTGCCATTGGTTCGCTGTTAACCTGGAGGACTGTGGGCCAATTATAGACCCTCAGTCAAAGCAGTATCGAATCACGAGTCTCCCAATTGAGACGCCTCACAAGTCAGCAGCCAATGAAAAGGCGACGTTTGCCCGAGTGTTCACAGGATCGTGGAGTCTAGCCTGGAGGTCATCGAACCCACGAATTTTTCCAGTCCCTACTAATAATGAATGTAATGTTCTAATAATAGGTAGAGACCCGTGAATTTCGCGGATTCATTTCATGTTATGCTAAAATTCAAATAATTATACCTTAGTGCTGCTTCTGTCATTGGTTCTCTGTTAATCTGGAGGACCGAGGGCCAATTAGAAACCCTCTCTCATAGAAATTTTGAATCACAGGCCACCCAGTCGAGACGACTCACAAGTCAACAGCCAATGAACAGTTGGCATTTGCCCGAGTGTGTAGAGGATATTGGAATCTATCCTGGAGGTCATTGAATCCGCGAAATTCACGGGTCTCTAATAATAGGCTACTTTATTTCTGTGTATACAGCATGTGTGGAGACCTGTAAAATTCGCGGATTCATTTCGCGATAGGATAGAGTCCAAATACTTTTCACATTATTTTGCTTCAGTGATTGGGCCACAGTTTATCTGAAGGACTCTCGGCCAATGAAAAATCTTTAACAGAAGAATTAGCGAATCACGATCATTCCAGTCAACAGGTGTTACGAGTCGGTAACCAATCAGCAGATGTAATTTGCACGAGTGCGTAGAGGATCATGGAGTCTATCCTTTAGGGATTTGAAATCGCGAATTTTACAGGTCTCTAAGCATGTGTCTAAATTCGACTGACAAACATCAGTTACAGGTTCAAAACGAAAAAAATGTGTAGAGTACTTATATATGACTAATAGCTAGAGACCTGCAAAATTCGCGGTTTCGATGGCCTTCAGGGTAGACTGCACGTACCCATGTACACTCGGGCAAATAACGCAAGTTCATTCGCTGCCGGCTTTTAAGTCGTCTCAGCTGGTTTGTCTGTGATTCGATCCTTCTTTGGTTGAGGGTTTATAACTGGTTGAGATTCGTCCAGATGAACAGTAAGCCAATAGAAAAATTATCTTAGAGGTATATGTGTTTGAATTCTAGCCTATTATCGAATGAATCCGCGAATTTTGCAGGTCTCTACTAATGGCCTAAAGTGGTTCCCCAGACTTGTATAAGTATTTGAAGTTAGTGCTGAACAACAATTTTTTTTGTTCATTCTTGGTATTCTAGAATGACGGCATATTTGGCGGAAACATGCCATTAATTTGCAAAGCTGTAAAACCACTGCCATAAAATCAAACTGCTCAAAGTTGCACTCAATGGAATGCATGCCAGCTAAGTAATGAAAGCGCGTCATTAATAAACAGGTTTTTTAACTGCGAGAGTGAGTGAGCACGCGAGACTATATCCAGACACCCGGTACGTCTGCTATACTGCCGGCGAAAGTTATGAACGTCACACGCCTGGAAAACCCCAACTACAGTGATTTGATTACATGCTAACACTTTAATAAAAAAATAAGTTTGTGGGTCATTCGGATATCAAATCTTTTTTTTTCTGAAACATAGTAATTCATAGAGACCCGGAAATTTCGCGGATTTATTTAGTCGCAAGCTAGAATGCAAACCTTCACACTCTCGCACTGTGTTCATGATTGTACCGCAGTTATTTGGACACGCCCCTCTACGACCGTGATCCAATGATGCACAGTTAGGAGAGAAGTAAGCGAATCAGGTAGTGCCAAATAACAAGGATAAAAATGTCCTCGCTAAGAAATCAACCAATGGGAAAGTAAACATGGGTCGAGCACACCTATAACTTTAAATTCTATCCTGAGGCCAGAAGTATCCGCGAAATTTCGGGGTCTCTACTTATGACTGAGTTCATGGATGAGGAAGAAAGATCTTTCAGGACAGGATGATCCAACACACAGCTGGTCTGGAAATCTTTTCGTGGGAATCTTTCAGCTGTAGCTGGCGGAATCTCTGAAGTCACGCGTGTGTGTCCGTCGGTAAAGGCCTGGGGCTGGGAACTGCTCCGGTGAGTATGACGTCCTAGCATGCGTGGCCGCCGAGGTCCTTGGATGACAGGCAGTTCCGTAAGTACCACATTCCAGTGTCGCCCGAGTGCTCGGGACTGGCTGGAACCCATCCGCCCGAAGCAACAATCAGGATCGCTTGCAGAGACGCGGCCACTGTCCAGCCCAGAACCTACTTATAGTTCAACAACGCCATCCATTTCACGACTGTCCGCCAAAACTTTCACACGTGGATTCCCTAAACGCTAATAGTTCGGGACGGACATTTTTCGCGAAAATATCTGAATACTTATTAGACTGCAACAAGGTATACCCGGACCTGTGGTTTCTTCCTTGTGTTTGGCGGCTGTCTGCGAGAGAAGTCGTCGCCTTGTTTTACCGAGCCACTCAGGACGCGTTTACTTCCGCACTGAGTCACTGTGATTGGTGTTGTTACAATCGATATGTACCTGGGAGGAACTCACCCAATCACGAAACACAAACGGTGAAACAGTGTTTTAACTTTCATCTAGTCTCGAAATCTTTTCGCGAAATCTGCATGCCCTTACGAATGGTTAAGAAATGAAGCCATTTCAGTTAATTATGTGATGCAAGGAAAAATCAAATATGAACGCCATATGAAAGAAATAACATAAACAGCTTGCAAAATAATTTAAAAAATTGGCATATAAATGAAAGTATTTAAAAATTAACGCCACTTTTCACTTATTCTTCATTGTTGCCTCAGCATCCCTTGCCGTACCTAAATCTGAATCACTAACACTTCTAATCCATTCAGGCTTTAGTTGTTGCTGTTTAACCCCCCCCCCCCCCAAAAAAAATACTTAAGGGTCGCAGGGGAATAGTATACAGCGACAAGACAACCTTGTTTTCCACAATTGTGATTATCATTCAATCAAACACACTTTACAGTTGCACATTTTGAGAAGAAGGTAGTAAAAATTATCTTCCACTTCCTTTGGGTATGAAGTCCTTTTCGTGAAACAAACATAACAGGGGTATTAATTATTTTTCGATAACAATAACGTGTTATTATTAGATACATTTCTTTACTGAGGGCCTTATCTTAAAAGAGGCCGTCAACTATATTACAAGAAACGATTTCTCAGCCTATAGCATAATGACATAAATCTAGGTTTTCAACTTTGCCATCCATCATCTTTACTCGTCATGGTTAGAGACCCGTGAATTTCGCGGATTCAATGACCTCCAGGATATACTCCAATATCCTCTACACACTCGGGCAAATGCCAACTGTTCATTGGCTGTTGACTTGTGAGTGGTCTCGACTGGGTGGCCTGTGATTCGACATTTCTATGAGTGAGGGTCTCTAATTGGCCCTCAGTCCTCCAGATTAACAGAGAACCAATGACAGAAGCAGCACTAAGGTATAATTATTTGAATTTTAGAATAACACGAAATGAATCCGCGAAATTCACGGGTATCTAGTCATGGTATAACAATCATGAGCTAAATTCACTTCTTCGACGAGATGTACTTTAAGATATTCAAAAGGCCTAAAGTACTAACAATATAAATTGTTATTTAATGAACCATTCTATATTAAATTCCTTGAAACGTGAGACTTATCTTCAAATCTAACTTGAAATGATGATAGTGTGCACTCTGAATTTCACGAGAGGGCTCCTGGTCTCCTGTGGCCTGACCTTGCCTTATTCTCCACCGAAGGGTGCGGTTGGCATCCATACTTCTTTTGAGCAGGAATAAGTTTCAATTCTTTGCAAAACAAAACCTTAGCATTTCTACTTATCGTACCCAGGTTGTCCAAAGAGACGTAATCCGTATTCTTTCTGTCTCCTGACATCATCATACTTCGATGTTAAATATAATAAAGATATTTATCTCTATTTTAAATACTATTAAAAGACTGACAATTTTGTTCTTAGTCTATGTGTTTAGCCATTACAGTGATTTATAGAGACCTGTAAAATTCGCGATTTCAAAACCCTAAAGGATAGACTCCATGATCATCTATGCACTCGTGCAAATTACATCTGCTGATTGGTTACCGACTCGTAACACCTGTTGACTGGAATGATCGTGATTCGCTAATTCTTCTGTTAAATATTTTTGATTGGCCCAGAGTCCTTCAGATAAACTGTGGCCCAATCACTGAAGCAAAATAATGTTAAAAGTATTTGGACTCTATCCTATCGCGAAATAAATCCGCGAATTTTACAGGTCTCTAGTGATTGAGTTATGGAGACATGTGCAGACATTTCATTTTCCAATAATTCTCTGTGCCACCATATTATATTATATTTTGAAATAATAACATAAAGATAAAGGCATTATCGATAATTAATGCGCAAGATGATCGTTTAAAGAGACCTGAAAAATTCCTATATCAATACAGTATCAGGTTGAAATACAAATACATGTCTGTACTCTATTGATAGTTGCTTTTCCATTGGCTTTTATTTTGTGGTACACGTAAAGGTCTTATTGGAGGGCTGTTTTCTACTTGGTTACTATAGGGTATTATTATAACTGTTAGTAATTGGCTATTAGTCCTACAGGCACATGACAAAAAATACTAGGTACCGGAAAAAAATCGCGGGTTCAATGACCTCTAGGATGAACTCCATAGTTATACGTACACTCGGTCAAATGCCACCCACTCATTGGCTGCTGTCTTGTGAGACGTCCCAACGTAGCAGCCTGTGATTCGATAAAGCTTTGGTTGGGTGTTTCTCATTGGCCCAGAGTAATCCAGGTGAGTTGTGAGCCAATATCAGAGGCAGCACTGAGGTATAACTATTTTATTTTAGCCTATCGCGAAATGAATTCGCGAATTTTTCCGGTCTCTATGTATTATTATAACTGATAGTAATTGGCTATTATTCCTACAGGCACATGACCAAATAACTGTTACCAAATCATTAACTTAACGCAAAACAAAATTGCTATCGAATGAATCCGTGACGTCGTCATCACCACTGACTAAGTTTTTAAAATGGCCAGCCGTCTAAATGGTAACGCAACTTTTCCAAGTCCATAACTGAGATAATGAAAGCACCAACACTAACAGCGCCTGTGTAACACCCAGGTGGTTGCCGTAGAAAACGAGTTTCCGTGCATTACTATTCATTAGTTTGCTCGCCAGTTTCTCTTGCCAGCTCGAGTATCTCGAGATCGTTATTGCGCCTCTCAGGGGCACAACCAATGAGCGAATTATATTTTAATCGCGAGCAATCAAGCTACTTTTGCATCAGCCTTGATATTATTGAACTACCGTGCAAACCTATTTTTTTGACGTGATAACGTCTTATAAATCGATGAACGCCGGCTGCACGCACGAAAAATTGTCACGTTCCGCCTGAGCCGAGCGTGCAAAAAACCGGCCAAACACCGTGCGAGAAAATCTTCTATAATATCAAACAGGTTAAGGCGGACTTTTTAACTAATTGTTCGTGATTATATTTAAACAAATTATTTAAATTAAATTTGCAAAAACTGTAAATAATATTTGAAAAATAAAAAAGTATGCAATTTTTCATCAATGTTTTCTTATGACGTTATCGCGTAAAATTATCGTCCGTAAACCGACTTAACAGACAACCAAAACAGAAAAAAAAAAACATAGCTTCTACCCACCCGAATTTTTTTTTCTGTTTAAACTAAAACCCCTTCTTACATTTACATAAAGAACGCAATGAACACATGGCATTGCTTCGAGTGCACACAGGTTGTTGATCACACTACATCTTTCACTCTTTTTGTTGGCTTCAACAACCAGTTATTTTTCCATCACTTCATTTTTTAATTAATATTTTTTTCTACTTGAGATCATTAAGTCAGATAAAGGTAATGATTGATTTTGTTTTATACTAGAATCACGGATTGTTAGAAAAATATCTTATACACATGTTTTGAAAAATACTAGGCAATTTAAGTGTTTTAATTCTGACCAATTATTTAAAAAAAAACACTGACATATTTTTTTTAATGTAGCTAGTGGGTACTAGCTGCGAGTGAAGTTAAAATTTCCCCTTGTCTAAACACATCTGAAAAATCTTCGTAAATTAATTCAGTGCAAGGCTAAATTTAATTTTAAGGTATGAATTGCTCTCTAGTTGAACTGCATTTTATACAACAGGCACGGGGGAAATTGCAGCTTGTAATTAAAACTCAACAACAGGAGCACTCAACTGTACGTGATCCTGTTTGGTGTAAAAATTGTAAAACTCTCTCCGGCAGTGACGAACGAACTATTCATTCAAAATATTTAATTTCTAGGTTTTTAATTGCCCACCGAAAAGTTTGAATACACACGAACATTTCATATCATATGGCATTGATGTGTAAGTGGATTTAGACAGTCACTGCTGCTGCTATTTACGTAAACTACTATTTATCATTTGACCAGCTGCGAAGAGGCGAGATACTTTGACAATGATATGCCGTTATTTATGTGCAAGTGTAGGTCATAAATAGAGACCCGTAAAATTCGCGGGGTCAATGACCTCCAGGATAGACTCCAATATCCTCTACACACTCGGGCAAATGCCAACTGTTCATTGGCTGCTGACTTGTGAGTCGTCTCGACTGGGTGGCCTGTGATTCGACACTTCTATGAGTGAGGGTCTCTAATTGGCCCTCAGTCCTCCAGATTAACAGTGAACCAGTGGTAGAAGCAGCACTAAGGTATAATTATTTGAATTTTAGCATAACACGAAATGAACCCGCGAATTTTTCGGGTCTCTAGTCATAAACAAAGATAAATTTTGTTCCTCAATAGAATAAAACCATGCAACTAGTTTTGGAAATGTTTACTTAAGAAATGCTGCTTACGTAAGTCAACAATGAAATAAACCCACGAGTTGTATCTTTTTTAAAATTATTTTTGACAAGTAGGTAAAAAAACATAGTTCTTTCTAGGGATGCACGTAACTCGAAGATATTTTATGTAAGATAGGATATTTTAACATGAAAAGTTTCTGGTCGTAATATCTTTTTACTGCTTAAATATTTTATGACTTTATGGAGATCAATATTTTTACAGCACAGTTCACATATGTGCGCAAGAATCATGGCCGTATGTTCAGAGAAGCCGGACTATTACCAACCCAACCAAAACGGTTAATATATTCTGTCCTACATGCCAGCCTATAATGAAATAAACGTGAAATGTATGCAAAAGTGAAATATATTCATGCAACTACCTTTTACTCCATAAATTAAACCTCTAGTTATAACACTGGAAAAAATTTGGCAAAGCGCAAGAAGTGTCAAATCTGGAACATTTTCGCATAAATGAACGCGAGAAATAAATCACGCGTTTTTTGGAGTCGCGTGGGAGAACTCGCTTGGAAAGTGTGCGGCCGAAGTGCCTCAGAGCACAGAACAGACAGAGACACAGAAGCAGAATGAACAAGCACCCATCGAGATGCAGACGGAGGTCAGTGGCTCCACTGCAGTTGTGAAGTGTCTCGCATGTAGTGGTCAAGGGGCACTTGCTGCGCGTGGTGTTGTCGCCCTTATTGCGCTTTCCCCAAAGCCTAGGCATTGCACGCGTGGCACGGCTCCATAGAGTCAGGCCCCTTCAGAACAATCCTTCTGTTTAACATGTACTATGGTTTTAATGCTATGTAGTGCTAGAGCCTTAGTTTTGTACGGGATTCGAAGACCGTGGGGAACTGTCGCAAAGATGAGAAGCTGCAAGTATAGTCTCTGCTAACAATAAATGATCCCACGTGACCGCAAGGAACCCGCCTATGCTTCAGCTACGCAAACAGAAGACTCACGAAGAGGCGGACACCCCAGCACAGAGTACAGCCAGCATGAGCGAAGAAGACATTGATTGGGCTTGGAGGTATTTTTGTTGAGGTTCGCCTGGAAACACGGCACACACACGAACATTCTGACCGAAGTGTGGCCTACTTTCAGGCGTCTCTGCTCTCGGCCGTGATCTTTATGCGACTGGTTGAACTTGAATCGTTTAAATTACGGCTTCTTCGTGTGATTGGATTACAAGTTGTTTGAACTTTCCTGGATGCTTCTGAATATGTAATTATTTGATGTATCGTTTCCTTCGATAATTTTCTAAAATAGTTAAGAAAATGTATAGCCTTGGGAGTATCGTATATGAACTCAACTACAAAAATTGTCCAAAAATTATCCATTTAATAAAAGTCTTTTAATTGAATCGGATTTCAATAATTAAATGCGTGAATTACCTATAACTATGGACACTTGTATTTCGCGAATACATTTCGTGTCAAGGTATTTCACAAAATACTGTAGCTTTTCTCCTGTGGTTATTGGCTGAGGTCGGTGAGAGGTGTCGTCCCGCTCTTGACGGGGCCAATGAGAATGTGGTCACCGTACTGCTGCACCCTCACAATTTGCCATGACTCTTAGAAAAAGCTACAGTGTTTTGTGAAATACCTTGACATGAAATGAAATCGTGAAATACAGGTGTCCCTACCAAAAACGAAATTAATTAAAGGAAAGAACTGAAATGTGTGGAAATGTTTCCTAACTGTACATAGAAAAGTGAAACTACCGAAATAATATGAAAATGTCTCATGTAAGTATGTTAATCGTTTACTTTAAAATGTGAAACAAGACACTGCTGAAAACCCTTTAAGTTGGACAAAACACGACGAAAGGGTTTGCGCGCCAGTTCAATGCCTGCGCGTGCATAGAGGCGACGGGGCCATCGCTTCATGTGTCAGTCTCGCCCTTGTCGCTCGCTTTGCCCCGGGCCTTCTCAAGACTGTCTTTAGGTTTCTGAACAGACGGCTGTGAAACAGTGAAATGGTATAGTCTGCATTTTTTTCATCGCCATGTGTGTTATAATTGTGAGCATCCATTGTAAATATACGTTATTGAAGGCAAATTCATGTATCATATTTTAGCTGGCAAATCACTTGTCGGAAGCAAAGATGGCAGCACCAGCGCTTGACGGCATATTTTCACACTTGTTTACTACCCCAATCGGATGCTTATACGCATTCTTATGCAATCACATACTTGTACACTCGCCCGTAAGCTCGTATATTTGCAAACTTGCACGCGTGTTTCTTATTGTGTTCCCTTTTAATATTTTGAAGTTAGGTGCAGTATGAAAAAAAAATGGGAGTGAATTTTCACAATGCGCACGCACCACGCAACGGAATTTTCACAGGATGAAAAAAAGGATTTACAAAGTATACAAAGAATTATGGGCTTTTAGTTAATGATATAGAATACTGGTCCATATCAAAAAAATATTTATTGCGAATACTAGTGATATAAATAGTGTTTACAACATTTTTTAAGTGTATTTTTAAGTGTATTTATGTAAGTTGATTTGCTTTATAAATTATTACATTATTATTGAATAAATAATTAAAATAAATAAATTAGAATAACCATTCAACAATATATTCATTTTCTATAATAATTCAAGTTTATCTGAATTATTTTACTAAAAATATAATATATTTAATCATGTGTTAAAAATAATATTGAATACTCAGAAATCTTTTTTAATTTTTTTAATTTAAATGATTTTATACTTTACAAGTCGTATTTATGTACATTACCACTCCAGTTATTTTATGATTTTTCTATTAATTATTTGCATGCAAAATTAAGTTAGTTTTTATCAGTCCAAGTATGTATAACTTATAACGCGCGTACCCATTTTTTAAAATTATTTAGTTCTTAAGTTTCAATTTTAACGTGTAAGGTGGCACTGCACAAAATTTTTTAAACTTAGAAATTAACCTGAAATATAGAATTTTCTGCCCAGCCTGTTCTATATCGCTGACGCATTAACACATTTTTGGGTTTTCCTCATCACTTGAACATCTCTAAAACATTAATTTCTTTATCAGAGTGTTTTTATTTGTCCTTTGCGAATATTTACCTGCCGGAAAATTACAATGGACATTGACGATTAATGATTGTGACCCAAGGAAATTATTTGTAACCTCATTAGCGTATAACCGCACCAGAGTAAACAACTAGTATCAACTAGTGACTGCAGTTATATTAGTGACTCATAAATTAATAACCGTAGGGAAAGCACATTCGATTTACAATCAATACTTGTCCATGTTACGTTGTCTACGACAGAACATAAAAAATAATTTTTTTTCTCTGCAATTACAAATCCGGCCTACTACTGCTTTTCAGTTAGAATTGATTTGAACTTTCCTAAACGTATTCCACAAAGATTAGATTTATTAACAGTTGTATGAACTACATATTTTTGAAACTGTTTCACTAAGACTGACTGCAGCTGTCGGTATTCAGTTTCCTGCAAGGAAGTGGAGGTTAGTTTTTCATTCCACTCGAACGTGGCAGAGGTTCGAGTCTAGGCTTAAACAGCCAGGTTAGATAATTTTTATTTTCAAATTTCAAATATTTTCAATACGAACGCATTGTCCAGCCATGGAAACACTGAAAATAAACTTCTAGCTAGTGACCCTGACGATATTAGTCATTCAAAAATATTGACTGAATATTTGCTTGTACTTTCTGACAAATAGCAGACACCGTTTAGATGATTTCTGGCGTAAGAATTTACAACAAAAAACTCTTCAAATCTTATGTAGTGAAACATGATAAGAATTGCAATGAAACGAGTACGATGACATGGAAATTAAATAACACATCATGGCGGATAACTTGTGAACACATTGGAAATACTTGGCTACTGACTCATATATCATGAATGATGTAATACGTCAAATGCCGCCTTAAAGGTTTTTTTTAATTACCATAGAATAATTTGTATAAATTTTTAATGTAAAATTTTCTGTGGTGCCTTGAAAATAACTTTGTGTGGACCGTTATATAATTGACCATTGTTAGCTAAATTCAATCATCTCACAAAAAGAGTTTTGGGTACCTACAATATTATCTCGTTGTAAGCACTTAACCTTTTAGCAAGGGTTGATTCCCAAAAATTATTTTATGGATACCACAAATCTCGTCATTGCGAATACGGATAGTGTTTAAGGAAAACTTTTGGTAACAACTCGTTAAGCAGAAAATCGTAAACTCGTTTCCTACTGCTCCGGTTGAGTAATGTTTTCACTAAAAAAAAGTATCCATTAGCTCTTCCAATAACGGTTTGGAAAAAATTTTTTTTTAGTAATAATAAATATTGAAATAAATATCAAAATTATTTTCTGTCAGGCAATACTTAAAGTATAGCTATTGTTTTGCTATTTCACTTGATGTGACAAATGCTTTTTTTTTCGAATTTTCAGGTTGAGTCCTTTATCGCTGCAGCCTTAATCAGAATATACTTTCATTTAAAAGCTACATTCAGTTAAAAACTATTCATGAAAGTGTGTCCGAATTCTTTCGACGCTAACATAACCTGGTGTAACAACAAAGATTTTTTTTCGGCAGTCGTTTGTTTGCGTTTAAAAATGTTTCATTCTTTGTTCAGGTAATTTTAAGTTTTTACTTATTCAAGTTAGACTGTCGTGACGGTTTTACCGAACTACAGCGCCACAGTCTCCAGACACAAGGCTGCATGAAGCTTATGAGCGAATCGTCCTTTCGCGAAAGACCGCATCGGCGATTCTGCAAGTATCCTTCCATCTATTTGCAAGACCATTAACATATCTGAGATCCTTCAAGATGCACTTTTTAATAATAATTTGGGCTAAAGGGTGCTCTAAGGAGGTCTTCGCGAACAGCTAGTGGCTTTTACAGTTGAAAAAAATGGAATTATATCCATTGTAGTTAAGCAAGGGCTAAATTTCTTAAAAAAGAAGCAAAGACTCTGTGTTCAAAACTTCATTTTGCTACTATACAACTCCCTTAAGTGGATTTTGGATAACATTTCTATTATACCAGATCGTATGCTCAAGGTAGGTGGTACTCAAAGTTAATAATTAGATATTTGGTTTCATTCCCTAAATTTAATAGCAATACTCTAAAAATTATTATTTTAACTTTACGAATATTGAATAAACAAAGATATTATTTTTGCCAAGCCTTAGCTAACTCAGTCAGAGTGGTTTCCTCTGGGGTTGTACAAGTGGAGATAAAGAAACTAAAAGAAGACATGAAACAAATGGCAATCATGCGGGTATCAAACTACTACTCATCCTTACTAGTAATCGATTGATTATTTAATATTTGATTATAAACAAAGGGCCCTTCACTAGTGCAATAATGATGATATTGGAGTAAGACTTCAGTTTAAATAATTATAAATAGTAAAAATTTACAGTTCTACATATCTCAACCAATTGATCAACCTCATAGAAGGTCTTTTATATAACCAGTCCTTTGGTAGAGTGATCTCTATATTAATACCTGGAAACTTATACCGATGTAAGCAGTACACGAACACCAGATGGAACACTCCTGTAACACTTCATCGTACCTATGATGGCACAGTACTACCAGTAGTCGTCTGGTAGCTTCATCAATTCAACATTCATTCCGTATCTGACTCCGGCACCATTCTTCACGTCGCTGAATTATAAAGTTTGTCTTCAAGGATTTCTACAAATCCCAACTTCCCAAGCTATTTCAACAACTTACAATCCAGCAATTTTACCTCTAGTCACATCTATAACTTCATAAAATAAAATTATAATTCAAGTTTTTAAATTATTTTATATTCTCTACTTTTTATTTATTTTCTTTTTTTTAAAAACAACCAAACAACAACCAGAGATAAAACAAAACTAAACCACACGTTAAAACTCTTACATGACATTTCGTATGAAAGCTTAGAGAAAAACAAACATATTCCTTGAATTTAAATCGTTCATTACTCCTTGCTATTAAGAGTAACTTTACCTTTATACTACCAAAAATATCAAGACAAATTGTGTCTGTAGTTACATTTCTACGGTATTTATGTTGTTTAGAGCCAGCAAGGGTACTGAAGAGACTGTGATGACACAACACTAAACAAATATTTGCAACGTGGCGTGACGAGACAACTGCATTAGTCATGTTTTTTTTTTGCAGACCACAGAAAACTAGCAGCACCGTGCGATAATACGTGAACAAATCTGTCTAATCATAGTCACTTTTCACTGCTTGTCAAAACCAATCCAGGTTCCTACAAGAAATAATTCAATTTGTTTTTAAGTCCATTGAAGTATGACCAACGAAGAAACATTGATTAACATTAATATCATTCACAAAGGTGATTCATTAGCGCGCAACCTACAATTTGACGTTGTCGCTGACGGCATAGGGCAAGCATCGTGTTTCTCGGCGCTACTTTGGGGAAATCATTTTGTCAGTTTCCTGACCACGCTGTGTGAAACCCGGGTTCGTATTTGGCGCAATGGTACGCATTTCCGTCGAGTGGCCCACGGCAACCTCAATCTGCGCGTGAGGAGTCATGCGAGTAAACATCACCAGTGAGTCAACCTCGACAGTGAGTCAACAAAGCCAGTGACTCAACCTCGCCAGTGAGTCAACCTCGCCAGTTAGTCAACTCCGCCAGTGAGTCAACCTATACAATAAGTCACCCACCGCCAATGACTTAACCTCGCCAGTGACTCAACCTAGACAGTGAGTAAACCTCTCCAGTGAGTCAACACAGCCAGTGACTCAACCACTACAGTGAGTCAACCTCGCCAGTGAGTCAACACAGCCAGTGACTCAACCTCTACAGTGAGTCAACCTCGCCAGTGAGTCAACCTCGATAGTAAGTCAACCTCGCCAGTAAGTCAACACATACAGTGACTCAACCTCGACAGTGAGTCAACCTTACCAGTGAGTCAACCCCACTAGTAAGTCAACATCGCCAGTAAGTCAACCTCGCCCCAGTAAGTCAACCTCGCCAGTGACTCAACCTGGCCAGCGACTCAACCTGGCCAGTGACTCAACCTGGCCAGAAAATCAACCCCTCCAGTAAGTCAACCTCGCCAGTAAGTCAACCTCGCCCCAGTAAGTCAACCTCGCCAGTGACTCAACCTGGCCAGTGACTCAACCTGGCCAGTGACTCAACCTGGCCAGCAAGTCAACCCCTCCAGTAAGTCAACCTCGCCAGTAAGTCAACCTCGCCCCAGTAAGTCAACCTCGCCAGTAAGTCAATCTCACCAGTGACTCAACCTGGCCAGTGACTCATCCTCGCCAGTGAGTCAACCTCGCATGTGAGTCAATCTCGCCAGCGAGTAAACCTCGCTAGTTAGTCAACCTCGCCAGTAAGTCAACCTCGCCCCAGTAAGTCAACCTCGCCAGTAAGACAACCTGGACAGTGACTCAACCTCGCCAGTGACTCAACCTCGCCAGTGAGTCAACCTGGCCAGTGACTCAACCTGGCCAGCAAGTCAACCCCTCCAGTAAGTCAACCTCGCCAGTAAGTCAACCTCGCCCCAGTAAGTCAACCTCGCCAGTAAGTCAACCTCGCCAGTGAGTCAACCTGGCCAGTGACTCAACCTGGCTAGTGACTCAACCTGGCCAGTGACTCAACCTGGCCATTGACAACCTGGCCAGTGACTCAACCTCGCCAGTGAGTCAACCTCGCCACATAACCTCTATCACAAAAACTCATTTCATGTTTCTTGGCTGCCAAAATCGTAACAAATTTTAGAAATTTGAAATGCCAGGTAAAATTAATGAATATTTTCTGAAAGAAATTGAAACCATTTCTTGAAGTAGCCAGTGGCATTGCAGTTAAACCTAAGAAAAATCTCATTTCACCAAAAAAAAAAAATTAAATTCTCCTTATTTGTACAACTCAAAAACGTTAAAAATGAAACTTTTGCAGCTTATTATGCAAAAAGTATGCGCTGTATATATTTTTCATTTCTTGAAAGTTAAACAATTGAAAGAGTCTGCAAGTTGATCAGTAATTAATCTATACTAATCTATACTAATATTATAAAGCTGAAGAGTTTGTTTGTTTGTTTGAACGCGCTAACCTCAGGAACCACTGGTCCGATTTGAAAAATTATTTCAGTGTTGGATAGCACATTTATCGAGGAAGGCTATAGGCTATAATATATTATCAATAACATTAGGGATCCTTACTAAAAGTCCAATTTAGAATCAAATGCGTTGGAGGGGGTTAGATACAACATGCAGTACATGTACGAAGTGTGTGTTGACAATGCCGCAGGCGCTAGAAGTTTATTTCCTATTGCCTATTAACATTGTTGCCACACACTTGATGCCTTATCATTCTTAATTTTACCATACAATTAAAAAACACCCGTGTGATATTAACAACGAAGCAATCAGTACCCTCATAAGAGTTCAATTAGTATTTAAATACTTTTTATCACTTTAAATCGCAAACCTAAACTATTGTTTTTTTTCCTCTCTCTGTGTTTAATTTGTTTTAGATTGCCCTTTTTTTTCAAGTATATATATTTTACAGACTTGAAACTTCACTGTAATGTTCCTTATGTTACGCAGGATGACATTTTCCGAAAATTAGATCCCATGGGTGGTTAAAACCAGGCAACAGTGGGAACTTTGTCTGCATGAGAAAAGGATTTCGCATTGTTCATGCCTTCTGCGTCTCCATGGCAACGGGCATCGCGCGGCAGTAGCGTACCCACAAGGAGGGGCATGTATAATGAGCGGCGCAAGAGTGATCTGCCTGTAGACTGCAGTAGCGAAGTACGGGTACATCAGTTGTACGTTGCGTGCACGAGTCGGGAAACCATCGGTGCTATTCATTTTCTCTCCGGTACATTATACAGCATTGTAATAAATTTTCACTGAATTTTTTTTATTTACCATTACTGTAAATGGGAGATGTGGCTTAATTTTTTTCCATTAGTATAGCCGTGCGAAGCCGGGTCAAGCAAATAGTATAAATATAAAAATCATCACCTGAAATGGGAGGCACCCCCATAATATGTCTCCCGCGCACCGAGGGGGTCGTTACCACAACGCCGAAATACCACAACGCCGAACGTACAATAACGCCGAATGCAAAATTGACCGCGAAGCCGACAGCTAGAAAACTGCTGTGTACCACAACGCCGAAATACAGTAACGCCGAAAAATGTTGCTGCGGGGAAGGGGGGCCACAGGAGCAAAATGAAAAACAACTGAATGAATGTGTGTGCTAACCTTACCTAACCTAACCTTTGTGGCAGTCCTGCAATGGCATTTTTCGGCGTTAATGTATTTTGGCGTTGTGGTACACAGCAGTTTTCTAGCTGTCGGCGTTGTAGTCAATATGGCATTCGGCGTTATGGTTTTCGGCGTTATTGTACGTTCGGCGTTGTGATGCGTCCCCCGCACCGAGGCATGCGCACGGAGCAGGTAACGGAACAAAGGCGCAGCTGGCATGCGGACAGAGCGGGAGCAAGGTCGCTCCGCCGCTGCGGTAGGCCGTCAAGGTCACGTGGTGCGAGGGAGGGGAGGGGACTGGGAGAGGGGAGGCAGTGACCCCCCACCACTCACGGACATTTCCACACCGACTGTACCGCCCCAAGCGGCCAGAGCGCGCGGCAACGGAATTAATGCGTCCGACGCGGAGGAGAGAGATTGCGGAACGACCAGATATTTTCACCTTCGACGGCGGTGATTTCCGTCCGCAACGTCACACGGGCCACTGCCTGAGCCGACTCTTGTCCGAGAGTCACCGCCTACCGACGTCAATGTCGGCCACGTGAACTGGGCAGTTCGTTCTTTTGAAATAAATTATAGTTAGAGACCCGGAAAATTCGCGGGTTCAATGACCTCCAGGATAGACTCCAATATCATCTACACACTCGGGCAAATGCTAACTGTTCATTGGCTGCTGACTTGTGAGTCGTCTCGACTGGGTGGCCTGTGATTCGACACTTCTATGAGTGAGGGTCTCTAATTGGCTCTCAGTCCTCCAGATTAACAGTGAACCAATGACAGAAGCAGCACTAAGGTATAATTATTTGAATTTTTGCATCACACGAAATGAATCCGTGAAATTCACGGGTTTCTTATTATAGTTATAGACCGTTAAAAAACGCGAATTTATTTCGCGATAGACTAAAATACAAATAGTTATACCTCAGTGCCGTCTATGCTATTGGCTCACAACTCACCTGGATGACTCTGGGCCAATGAGAAACACCTGACCAAAGCTTTATCGAATCACAGGCTGCTACGATGGGACGTCTCACAAGACAGCAGCCAATGCGTGGGTGACATTTGACCGAGTGTACGTAGAACTATGGAGTTCATCCTAGAGGTCATTGAACCCGCGAATTTTTCCGGTCCCTAATTATGGTACGGACACAAATGCTGGCCAGAGCGAGGACAATAACCATAGCCAGGAGAGCAAAAAAAGGGGGGAGGGTTGTCTGTAACGTCGGTTTACGGACGATAATTTTACATGATAACGTCATAAGAAAACATTGATTAAAAATTAGATACTTTTTTAACTTTCAAATATTATTTACAGTTCTTGCAAATTTAATTTAAATAATTTGTTTAAATATAACCACGAACAATTAGTTAAAAGAGCCCGCCTTAACCTGTTTGATATTATAGAAGATTTTCTCGCACGGTGCTTGGCCGGTTCTTGCACGCTCGGCTCAGGCGGAACGTGACAATTTTTCGTGCGTGCAGCCGGCGTTCCACGATTTATAAGACGTTATCGCGTCAAAAACAGTTATGTGGTAAGTTGTTTGATTTGAACAGGGACACCACCTCAGTGACGTTATCAGAATGGTATTTTAGAGCTATTACTGCTTTATACAATCAAGCGGACGTTAAAATTGTCAAACGCAAGCTCCACACATTGCAGAACCTTGGTTGGTTCACTCTCATGAAGGCTCAACTCCGGGCAAATTTTAAAAATTAACTCTTTCAAAGAAATGTTTTTAAGTCAACATGAAACTTCTATTTCAACGCTGGCTAAGCTAAACTATCTTAAGAAATATTGAATATTTTCCAGATTAATTATCTTCTGGTCAGTTTTTTTAACGTGAAAACACGTTTAAAATGCTTCCATGGTATGATTTACCCAGAGTTTGCAATAAAACGCTTTTGCTGTCGCAAAAAAACAAAAAAATTAAGATATCTTATGACTCAGGGGGTTGTATCACCAAGTTTTGTATATATTCTGAAAACCGACCACTGTACGTTAGTCTACTGTTAGTGCACTTACGCCATCGCGCGCCTACGTCATTCAGCCGGGTGCAGGGGGGGGGGGGGGGGAAGGCGGTTGTAAAACAAACTCAAAATTAGAATAAGCCTTAAAACCGGAACGGAAAAGGTTACACGAATTTTTCGTGCTCTGAAACATTTATCCAAGCAGAGAAATAAAGAAATGGCCTTGATTTAAGCTTTTGGACATACGCCATTGCTAAGCACATGTTCAGAGAAATATGCATACCGGGTCCATACCGGAAATCGATATTATCTTTGAAAGATTTGTGCAATGGGAGTGCATGACTTTATGTAAGCTTTTGAACATACGCCATTAGCTAGAGACCCGTGAGTTTCGCGGATTCAATGACCTCCAGGATAGACTCCTATATCCTCTACACACTCGGGCAAATGCCAACTGTTCATTGGCTGCTGACCTGTGAGTCGTCTCGACTGGGTGGCCTGTGATTCGACATTTCTATGAGTGAGGGTCTCTAATTGGCCCTCAGTCCTCCAGATTAACAGAGAACCAATGACAGAAGCAGCACTAAGGTATAATTATTTGAATTTTAGCATAACACGAAATGAATCCGCGAAATTCACGGGTCTCTAGCCATTACTAAGCACATGTGCTTAGCAATGGCGTATGTCCAAAAGCTTACATCAAGTCATGCACTCCCATTGCACAAATCTTTCAAAGATAATAAAGAAGTTGCCGAGTGGAAAGTAGTGCCGGGTGGCAGTTTACAAAACGTTCTGAAACTGCTTGTTTCAGTAACGCCGGGCGGTCGCAGAGGCGGAGGGACAGGGTTCGAGCCCTCGTGCCGGTGCAAGAGCGCCAGGACTACCAACAGAGCGTGCGAGGCGCCTTCTTGAGCGCCGCAGACGTGAAGCTGCGAGCGCTGCCGCTTCGACCAGCGCAGAGGCTGGGGTGGATCTGTATCACTAGCGGCGGGCATTTTCCGCGAAAAAAAAATCTGAACGTCTACCAGACTGCAGCAAGGTTTACCCGCACCAGCGGTTTCTTCCTTGTGATTGGCGGCCGTCTGCGAGAGAAGTCGTCGCCTTGTTTTACCGAGCCACTCAGGACGCGTTTGATTCCGCACTGACTTCATGTGATTGGTGTTGTGACAATCGACATGTACCTGAAGGGGACCCACCCGATCACGGTACACAGACGGTGCTACATTGTTTTGACTTTCAGCTAGTCACGGAATCTTTTCGCGAGATATGCGTAGAGACCTAAGAAATTCGCGGATTCAATGACCTTTAGTATATCCTCCATTATCCTATGAATTTCTCAAGCAAACACGCGTGTTCATTGGGTGCTAACTTGTGAGGCAGCTCCACTGGGTAGCTTGTGATTCGACACTTCTTTGGTCAATAGTTAGGGCCATGCATATTTCGCGAAAAGATTCCCAGACTAGCTGAAAGTTAAAACACTGTAGCATCGTATGTGTTCCGTGATTGGGTGAGTTTCTCTCAGCTGCATGTCGATTGTTACAACACCAATCACATGAAGTCAGTGCGGAATCAAACGCGTCCTGAGTGGCTCGGTGAAACAAGGCGACGACTTCTCTCGCAGACGGCCGCCAATCACAAGGAAGAAACCGCTGGTGCGGGTATACCTTGTTGCATTCTAGTAGACCTTCAGGTTTTTTCGCGAAAAATGCCTGCCCCTATCAATAGTCTGTCATTGGCCCAGAGAGCTCCAGTTAAACTGGAAGCCAATAGCAGAACCAGCAGAATTGTTCGCATGTTTGAATTTCAGCCTATCACGAAATGAATCCGCGAATTTTTCCGGTCTCTAGATATGCGTGGCTCCGGTTATTGTCTTCGTGCGATAACACGCACGTGTGTGTATCGGCTGGCGACCACAGGCACCCACAGAAGCCCCCTCGTGCTAACCTACTTACGGTAAGCCCAGCTGTGCGGGCCGGGAACTTTCTAATGCTCCTTGTTGTAATTTTCTTAAAATTTACGACCCGGCAGAACAAGGGCCAGATATCGGTGTGTGATAATTATCTTGCGTAAATAGTCCTGCGGCCTCGCGTCTTTTACTAAGCGATTGGAATCTCAATTTTTCCCTGCGCATTTTCTCAAGGCGATAAACGGCTGGTAAAATTGGGGTTTTATGTCACGCTGCCTGTAACACGTAGGCTTTGTACGCTGATGACTGGGGAACTAACTCTTTACCTACCACCACGTTTTTCAACATTTTAAGTGAGTCACGTGTTACTTACCGAAAAATCAGTTTATCATTTTCTAAAGACCAAGGTTCACATGTGGCCCAAAGAAGTGAACGTCGCTGTAAATCAACATAGCAACAGCTGAATATAATCAGTTGCTTGAGACGGCAAAACGTGACATTTTCGATGATCTATGAGCAGCTAGTAGATATCTCAAATTGTGTTCGCTCGAGCGGCCAAAGGTTTTCCATTGGCTGTTGCCGCAGTGACGACAGTTTCTCACGCTTGCATGAGTTGGGCTCCCTGAAGTAAAGGGTTTGTTGTTAGATCATATTTGCACTGTTTCATAAGTGATACATAGAGACCCGGAAATTTCGCGGATTCATTTAGTCGCAGGCTAGAATGCAAACCTCCACACTCTCGCACTGTGTTCATGATTGGCTCGCAGTTGTTTGGACACGCCCGTCTACGACCGCGAGCCAATGACGCCCTGCTAGGAGAGAAGTAAGCGAATCAGATAGTGCCAAATAACAAGGATAAAAATGTTCTATATAAGAAATCAACCAATGTGAAAGTAAACCTTTGTCGATGTCGAGCACACCTATAACTTTGAATTCTATCCTGAGGCCAGAAGAATCCGCGAAATTTCCGGGTCTCTAGTGATAGATTATAGCTAGAGACCGGAAAAATTCGCGGTTGCGATGGCCTTCAGGATAGACTGCACATACCCCTGTACACTCGGGAAAATAACGCAAGTTCATTGGCTGCCGACTTGTAAGTCGTCTCAGCTTGTTTGTCTGTGATTCGATCCTTCTTTGGTTGAGGGTTTATAACTGGTTGAGATTCATCCAGAAGAACAGTAAGCCAATAGCAAAATTATCTAAGAGGTATATGTGTTTGAATTGTAACCTATCACCGAATGAATCCGCGAATTTTGCAGGTCTCTACAACGAAAAGAACTTTTGATAGTTTGGAGTCCAGTGAGGTAGCAGTCTGTTATATTCCGTGAGTTTTCAGTAGTATTCCAACGCAGTACTTCCACACTTGTTTGCAAAAATCGTGGGCAGACTTACAGCAAGTTATGTAATTTTTCCTCAATGAGGCATAACATTTCTGAACTTGCTCCACTTAAACTAATCGCGACACAGACACGGACCACCATCATTAAGCAAGAGCTAGGCTTGTTAGCGATTCTTGGCTTCACACATATACGCGATCACACGGTGTTTTGCTGCTAAGCTACTGGGTTGGTGGAGAGTTGTTTCCAATCGAGTAGGCGCTACTGAATGATCCGGTTCTGTACATTAGTTTAATTACTGGTTCAGGGTCCTCCGCTACAGGATGTGCAAAAAATTGTGGCTCCATCTCAGAAACTCGCCCATAAATAGAGACCGGAAAAATTCGCGGATTCATTTCGCGATAGGCTGAAATTCAAACATGTGAACAATTCTGCTGGTTCTGCTATTGGCTCGCAATTTAACTGGAGCTCTCTGGGCCTTTGACAGACTATTGACCAAAAAAGTGTCGAATCACAAGCTACCCAGTGGAGCTGCAATGAACACGCGTGTTTGCTTGAGAAATACAGATGATAAGGGAGGTTATACTAGAGGTCATTGAATCCGCGAATTTCTCAGGTCTCTACCCATAAATGCAAGCGTTCTAACGCCTAACCTGCTATAAAATGAACTCATATTGGTTTTAACTATACAATTATAAATTAAGAATAAATGCATGAAACAATTGAGATTATACAACTTGCTGAGCAGGGTATTTATACACGCAGGCGTTCATAAAAACCTAATGCTTTACAATTGCGCTAAAACATGATTTTCTTAATTAACGATTTTTCTGGTGACCACCACATCGCACGCATATTTCGCTCCCAAGACGCCATGGGTGCCGGCAAACCCAGTAACGCAACCATTTTATTTTCCTAAAGAGTTTAATCGAACGACGTTTTAAAAACGTGCGAATTCTAAAAATTAAATCTCGATACGTAACCGTGAGAGATTCAACATACACAAGAGCTGCTGCATCACACCGAGTCCATACGCTTGGAACTGGTAGCACCTGTCACCGAAATGATTGCCTTGGTTGTCATTTAAAACATGGATTTGCACTTTCCAGAATACTCTGTTTGACTCAAATTTTTATTAATGATTTTTATATTTCAATTTAACTAACATTTAAAAGTCTGCAGCAGCAGAAGATGGGATGAACAACAGATCAGACGTAAGTCACAATATAGGTAACCCTGTTATATGGGATGATTCTTCAACAGAAGGTGGTCAAGAAACCAGCAACGATAGTGATGGTCAAAGATCCCAGTGGCTGCTTCAATGACAGGCTTATTTCTCTCATAGGAGATTATGATGAAATTATCCTTGTGTTTGAAACATCCAAGAGAGATTCTCTGAAGGGTGCTACCAGGGATAAAAGAAAGCAAGGAAAAGCATTAATTCAGTATCAGATCAGAGATGACACATTCATTAAACACATTCCAATGAACATGTTGCTTTGAAAGACAAAACAAAGGCTGACCTGACAAACTATCTTGCTGCAAAGACTAAAAATAAAAAAAGAATCATTACAAAAACTTATCATCGTTTGTTTTTCAGGGCATACCAGGAGCAACAAAGGGTTACGTTTTGACCACAACAATCATGATGAAGCAGCCAAACTGTTGATCTAACAGGCTGTTCTGGCATCACAACTAAACCCACCGGATGTACGGATGGTTTTCTTCTCCCCAGTTACCGATGTCATAGTGTCAGTTATATCTAACTATGACCTCTTGCTGAAGAATACACTGGTTTCAATGGTCACTCGAGTTATCGCGATACAGCCAATAAAGAGAGCCCCCAGGCCCAGAAAATGCATCTATGCGTTAATCGGCGCTGACAACACTGGAAGGTTCTCTCGTATAGGCAAAGCAACCTGACTGCAAGCTCTCATGGATGCAACTTCAGATGCTATCAGGTCTCAGAAGATGCTTTCAACAAGCCAGAAGCGAACAGAAACTATGTTCTCAACTTTTGCTAGCTTCGTATGTGCAGCTTACTCCCCCAAAAGTATTTATGTCAACAATGTCAGCCAACTGCGAGTGCATCTATTTGGAAAACAAGCTACCTCCTACACTTGGAGCTCTAAAACTACATTTCCTCAGAGTCCACATCCAAGCCAGAGTGAGGGAACAGGTAAACATTGCTTTGCTGGATCCTCAGTTTTATCCCATTCAGAATGGCTATCATAGAGAGTTGGATGGCCAGCTGAAACCAACCATAACATATGTTTAGGGGCATGCAGATTTCGTGAAAAGATTTCGGGACTAGATGAAAGTTAAAACACTGTAGCATCGTCTGTGTTTCGTGATTGCGAGAGTTTCACCCAGGTGCATATCGATTGTAACAACACCAATCACAGTGATTCAGTGCGGAAGTAAACGCGTCCTGAGTGGCTCGGTCAAATAAGGCAATGACTTATCTCTCAGACGGCTGCCAATCACAAGGAAGAAACCACAGGTGCGGGTATACCTTGTTGCAGTCTAATAAGTGTTCAGAGCTTTTGGCGAAAAAAGCCTGCCCCTATACATGTTCTAACAGCTCCAAAGGCAATAATCGAGATGGTTATTTGTCAATTCAAAAATGATGTTCTTCTGTAAGGTGTTCTTGCAGAACAAATAACTTATCACTCAACAATATTTGACAGTGTGGCAGTGAGTGTATGAATGATGAGGACACACAGTCCCAGTATGAAACTAATGATGAAAATAAGAGTGATTATATTTAAGGTCTCTCTATTTGCTACAAAATTAAGAACACTAAACACTATTTTGTTCGTGTCAGGTAATTCGTCTAAACAGCAATTTGAAACAAAATAATCAAAATAATTTGCAGTTTAATCTAGATTATTTATATGTTTTTAATTGCATTCCTTGGCACTCAAAATTTATGTTTACCTGAAGATTATATTTTTATGTTATTTAGAATCTGAGGTATGAACGAAATGGGTTTTCACTTCAGCCAGTTTGTATAATCCAAAATGGTGGCCTCTTAGGACTCGTAGCAAATATACTATAGCTAGGGCCATGTGATTTTCGCGAAAAGATTTTCGGACCAGCTGTGTGCTAAAACTCTACAGCATTTTCTGTGTCTCGTGGTTGACTGGGTTTATTCCAGGTGCATGTCTACTGTCGGCGCACCAATCACAGCCACCCAGTGCGGAAGCAAACTCGTCCTGAATGGCCCGGCCAGACAGGGCGATGGCATCTCTCGCAGACGGCCACCAATCACAAGGGAACAATGGCATACCTTGTTGCAGTCCAACGAGCGAGCAGATTATTTCGCGAAAAACGCATGCCCCTAACTATAGCATTTACATAAATGTACATTATTGAAGTCCTTGGTAGATGTCGTCACTGTGGCGTCATACTCATGTATTGAGGGTCGGGGTTTGAGTGCCAGCTCACAGAAATACGTGTATAGTTCGTGTTCACTTAACCCCAGTCATCTTAAACCTTGGCGGAACCGTCGCACAAGCCTCTGTGCACAAAAGTGCGACGCAATTTCCTTTGATTACCTTAACTTTAACCAGCGTCCCGGATGACAAATGTCATTGTTTTAGACCTGGCGTATAAACAACGCAAGATACACAATTTTCAGCAACTGCATTTTAGAGTATTGGTTTATAACTTACGCAAGGCGCAGTAACGCACGCAAGTAATGTTCAACTTCCAACTTTCTCGCGTTTTGGCTTGTGTTTTCGACGGTCATATTTGAAGATAAATGTTCCGAAACCGTTTAGAGACGCATTAGTTATGTGCATGGAAGCCCACAATATTGGTTTTTACTACATACATCATGATTACACTTGTTAAACTTTCATACTAGGAAAAACAACTTATGAATCAAATTATTGTCAGTTGGTTTTGTTTTAACGACACGTATAAAATATCAACGCAAGCCAGTGTAGTATTATTTGACGTGATATCGTCTTATTAATTGATGGACACCAGCTGCACGCACGAAAAATTGTCACGTTCCGTCTGAGCCTAACGTGCAAGAACCAGCCAACCACCGTGCGAGAAAATCTTCTATAATATCAAACAGGTTAAGGCGGGCTTTTCTAACTAATTGTTCGTGAGTATATTCAAACAAATTATTTAAATTAAATTTGAAAAAACCGTAAAAAGTATTTGAAAATTAAAAAGTATACAATTTTTCTTCAATGATATCTTATGACGTTAACGCGTAAAATTATCGTCCGTAAACCGACTTTACAGACAACCCCCCATTTTTTTCCCTTGTTGTTTTACAATTTGAAGTTAGAGGGTTGGTGACGTCTTGCGTGCTTGAGCTAGGGACTGGAAAAATTCGCGGTTTCAGTGACCACTAGGATAGACTCCGCGCTTCTCTATTTAAGTACTCGGGCAACTATCACCTGGTCATTGGCTACCGACTCGGGACACATGTTTACTGCGATTCTTATGATTCGATACTTCTTTTGTTGAGTGTTTGCCATTGGCTCAGAGTCCTTCAGGTGAAATGCGGTCCAATCACTGACGCAGCATTAAGCTAAACGAGTTTGGATTCCAACCTGTCTCAAAAGGAAACCGTACGGAAAGGCATTTTTCGCGAAAAAAAACTGAACGTCTACTAGACTGCAACAAGGTGTACACGCACCTGTGGTTACTTCCTTGCGATTGGCGGTCATCTGCGAGAGAAGTCGTCGCCTTGTTTCACCGAGCCACTCAGGACGCGTTTGATTCCGCACTGACTTCATGTGATTGGTGTTGTGACAATCGACGTGTACCTGATAGAAACTCACCCAATCACGGAACACAGACGGTGCTACATTGTTTCGAATTTAAGCTGGTCTCGGAAACGTTTCGCGAAATATGCATGCCCCTAGGAATCCACGAATTTTTCCGGTCTCTAGCTCGAGCTGCTGCGTGGCTTACAAACCCGGCCTCGACATTCCCGGTGACCTCGAAGCGGGCGGGAGACGTGGACTGACCCAGAGGTCTGCCTCGCCGCGGGGGTCAGCGGTGTCGAAGCCGGCGTGAACCCGCGACCTCGCGAGCCGCGCAGGCACCCGCAGGTCTGCGATAAAGAAACAGCGCGTAAGAACCAGGGGCCTGGCCCTTTCGACCGCCAGGCGAAGCTCGTGCCGGAGCCTGCTCGAGGTGACTCATCACTAGGGACCCGGAAAAATTCGCGAATTCATTTCGCGATAGGCTAAAATACAAATCGTTATACCTCAGTGCCCTCTCTGCTATTGGCTCACAACTCACCTGGATGACTCTGGGCCAATGAGAAACACCTGACCAAAGCTTTTTTGAATCACAGGATGCTACGCTTGAACGTCTCACAAGACAGCAGCCAATGAGTGGGTGGATTTTACTGAGTGTACGTTGAACTATGGAGTTCATCCTAGAGGTCATTGAACCCGCAATTTTTCCGGTCTTGGCTTCGCACCAGGTCGGAGCATGTAGCAGAGACACAGGAACCCTGAGTGTTGATGAGGACTTGGCTTCGCACCAGGTAGGAGCGTGCTGCGGAGACACAGGAACACCGAGTGTTGATGAGGCCTTGGCTCCGCACCAGGTTGAAGCATGTAGCAGAGACACAGGAACCCCGAGTGTTGATGCCTTGGCTCCGCACCAGGTTAAGCATGTAGCAGAGACACAGGAACCCTGAGTGTTGATGAGGACTTGGCTTCGCACCAGGTCGGAGCGTGCTGCGGAGACACAGGAACCCCGAGTGTTGATGAGGCCTTGGCTCCGCACCAGGTTAAGCATGTAGCAGAGACACAGGAACCCTGAGTGTTGATGAGGACTTGGCTTCGCACCAGGTCGGAGCGTGCTGCGGAGACACAGGAACCCCGAGTGTTGATAAGGCCTTGGCTCCGCACCAGGTTGAAGCATGTAGCAGAGACACAGGAACCCCGAGTGTTGATGAGGCCTTGGCTCCGCACCAGGTTGAAGCATGTAGCAGAGACACAGGAACCCCGAGTGTTGATGAGGCCTTGGCTCCGCACCAGGTTGAAGCATGTAGCAGAGACACAGGAACCCCGAGTGTTGATGAGGCCTTGGCTCCGCACCAGGTTGAAGCATGTAGCAGAGACACAGGAACCCCGAGTGTTGATGAGGCCTTGACTCCGCACCAGGTTGAAGCATGTAGCAGAGACACAGGAACCCCGAGTGTTGATGAGGCCTTGGCTCCGCACCAGGTTGAAGCATGTAGCAGAGACACAGGAACCCCGAGTGTTGATGAGGCCTTGGCTCCGCACCAGGTTGAAGCATGTAGCAGAGACACAGGAACCCCGAGTGTTGATGAGGCCTTGGCTCCGCACCAGGTTGAAGCATGTAGCAGAGACACAGGAACCCCGAGTGTTGATGAGGCCTTGGCTCCGCACCAGGTTGAAGCATGTAGCAGAGACACAGGAACCCCGAGTGTTGATGAGGCCTTGGCTCCGCACCAGGTTGAAGCATGTAGCAGAGACACAGGAACCCCGAGTGTTGATGAGGCCTTGGCTCCACACCAGGTTGAAGCATGTAGCAGAGACACAGGAACCCCGAGTGTTGATGAGGCCTTGGCTCCGCACCAGGTTGAAGCATGTAGCAGAGACACAGGAACCCCGAGTGTTGATGAGGCCTTGGCTCCGCACCAGGTTGAAGCATGTAGCAGAGACACAGGAACCCCGAGTGTTGATGAGGACTTGGCTCCGCACCAGGTCGGAGCATGCAGCAGAGACACAGGAACCCCGAGTGTTGATGAGGCCTTGGCTCCGCACCAGGTTAAGCATGTAGCAGAGACACAGGAACCCCGAGTGTTGATGAGGCCTTGGCTCCGCACCAGGTTGAAGCATGTAGCAGAGACACAGGAACCCCGAGTGTTGATGAGGCCTTGGCTCCGCACCAGGTTGAAGCATGTAGCAGAGACACAGGAACCCCGAGTGTTGATGAGGCCTTGGCTCCGCACCAGGTTGAAGCATGTAGCAGAGACACAGGAACCCCGAGTGTTGATGAGGCCTTGGCTCCGCACCAGGTTGAAGCATGTAGCAGAGACACAGGAACCCCGAGTGTTGATGAGGACTTGGCTCCGCACCAGGTCGGAGCATGCAGCAGAGACACAGGAACCCCGAGTGTTGATGAGGCCTTGGCTCCGCACCAGGTTGAAGCATGTAGCAGAGACACAGGAACCCCGAGTGTTGATGAGGACTTGGCTCCGCACCAGGTCGGAGCATGCAGCAGAGACACAGGAACCCCGAGTGTTGATGAGGCCTTGGCTCCGCACCAGGTTGAAGCATGTAGCAGAGACACAGGAACCCCGAGTGTTGATGAGGCCTTGGCTTCGCACCAGGTCGGAGCATGTAGCAGAGACACAGGAACCCCGAGTGTTGATGAGGCCTTGGCTCCGCACCAGGTCGGAGCATGCAGCAGAGACACAGGAACCCCGAGTGTTGATGAGGCCTTGGCTCCGCACCAGGTTGAAGCATGTAGCAGAGACACAGGAACCCCGAGTGTTGATGAGGCCTTGGCTCCGCACCAGGTCGGAGCATGCAGCAGAGACACAGGAACCCCGAGTGTTGATGAGGCCTTGGCTCCGCACCAGGTCGGAGCATGCAGCAGAGACACAGGAACCCCGAGTGTTGATGAGGCCTTGGCTCCGCACCTGGTCGGAGCGTGCTGCGGAGACGTAGGAACCGGAAGCAGGCCGCAGCAACCCGTTGGCCTCGCGTAACGCCCGCCTGGGGGCCAGTTGCGTTGACATGCGACGGCTCGGACCCGCGAGGACATACTCCTAGTCTTCGTGGCAGTGTTCTCTGGATTTCCTTAACTTCTGATACACAAACATTCCACGCAATGTAACTGATGATAAATATGTTTTAGTTTTAGTGAAATCCTGCACTTGAAGGTTGTTATAGTAGAGGTTTTTATTTTGCTATTTGTGTGGTCTTGCTAATACCACACTGTTATTCATTTTCATCTTTAATTATTCAATTGTTCATGGATCTTCATAAATTTACGGACACTGAGTATACTTTATTTTTACATGATTCCAAAGAACATTAATGGTGTATCAACAAACCTTTCGAAATCTTGTTAATAACACTTCTATTTTGTCCACTTTTTTTTATAATGAAACATACAACTTGGAAATCAAAATACTGCATACTTTCTAAGGAATTGCTGTTATTTGAAATTACGCAGAACTCTTCGATTATTTGAGGTTATTTCTTCGTTGAAAAATCCGTAAATTGACTGTAATTTCTAACAGTGCAGGATGAACGCCACAGTTTTGCGCGCAATCAGATCCAAGTAATTTGTCCAATGGTCACTGTCGGGCGGTGGTTGTAGGCGTTTGAATCGCCTTCACAACTAAAAAGTAACTCAAACGGTTTTAGATAAGCGCGTGCGAAAATACTGCTTTCTTGTTTTCTCGCTTGCAGCGCGAAAGAATGGCTCTTCCCCCAATTAGTTGAGGGTGAATCTGTAAACGTTATTTGGCAACAGGTTGGAGCCCATCCCCATTGGAATCTCTTTAAGAGAATGGTTGAACTTCAAAGTCCCTGACCGTTGGATCGGTCGTAATGGTCAAGATGACAGATTTCTTTCTCGCTGGCCTCCACGTTTACTTGACATAACGCCATGCGATTTTTTTTTTCCTTTGGGGATCTATAAAGGATCGTGTCTACGTTTCGCCGTTGATTTGAGACACAGAATTGAAGACGTTATCGGTTCCATTGTTCCGGTCGTGTTAACCAAAGTGTGGGAAGAATTGGCAAGTGCCGTATAGCTAAAGGTGCACATATTGAACAATTATAAAAAAGAAGTTGTCTGTAAAGTCGGTTTACGGACGATAATTTTACGTGATAACGTCATAAGAAAAAATTTATGAAAAATTGCATACTTTTTTTTAATCTTCAAATATTATTTACAGTTTTTGCAGATTTAATTTAAATAATTTGTTTAAATATAATCACGAACAATTAGTTAAAAAATCCCGCCTTAACTTGTTTGATATTATGGAAGATTTTCTCGCACGGTACTTGGCCGGTTCTTGCACGCTCGGCTCAGGCGGAACGTGTAAATTTTTCGTGCGTGCAGCCGGCGTTCATCGATTTATGAGACGTTATCACGTCAAAAAAAATGTAGGTTATGTTACCTTCATTTTGATTGAAGTGTTGTGATGTACCATTGAAGTTGGGACGTTCTTCTCGGACTAGAATAGGTACTGGGATAGGTTGAAAGGTTCGGTTTGATTGGCCGAGGCTGGGTTCCGCGCGGGGCCTGGTCCAGTGGCCGCGCCGGACCGCTGGGAACAGGATCCATTGTGGCGAGCTGCCACAAGGCGAGCGCCGGCACCGTTGCGTTCCCAAGGCCAAGGACGATGACGTCACCAGCCGACAGACACCTCGCACTCTGAGCCAGGCCTGCCGAGCCGTCATACTCTGCCACCAACACCGACACTGGTGCACGCGGAGTAACAGTCCTGCAGTTCATTCGGACTTCTTTGGGCGAGACGGGAGTAGAATTTCAAGGCCAAACTCCAAAACAACCTTTTTTTTCGTGAAAAATTGTGTGGTGAAACGTCTGTGACGCTAAAAGTACAGAGAATATCTACTTGGCCAAAGCGATATGAAGAGAGCACTATGCTATGTACGTTTCTGGGCTCGTTTTCGTTCTCCTCTCTTTGTGCGATGATTCGTCCCCCGCAAAAATGAATATATAACCGAGAGAGAGAGAGAGATGAACGAAATAATAAGACAGAGAGTGTGTGCATGCGCTTGTTTCATAAAATGGATATAAGTATAATATGCAGTCAGCTGTGAATTCCTTGAATTTTATATTTGCTACCAGCGCGTTAGCGTGTCTCTTTGTTCAACCAGCAGCGTAGAGTGTGCTGTTGAGACAGTCCCTGCATTTACCGCATAGATAGCGCTACCTGTAATGAATTTCTTATTTCTTTAGAGATTTGGCATGTTCCAAATGGCATAATTGTTTGAAGAAACAGTAACACAAACAGTTTTTCATCATGGTGTAAGTATTTCGACATTGAGTAAAATTTATTGTTAATTATTCATTAGTAGAAAATTGTCATCTCTCTTTCTCTTCCTCTCTGCCATTTTAATCCTTACAATCTACTTAAGAGTCGAGGTTTGAATTGCCAGAGAAGTTTACTTTTCTCAAGTGTACTGAGTTACATATGCTCTTTTTTTTTTTGACGTTTTATTTATCTGTAGTAACGTTGGGAGATTGAAGAAAAACAAACTAATTTCGTCTAGTTTCCTGTCCTTGTAGCATAACATACACAGTGCGTATCAAACTCACGCAAAATTCACGAAAATTCCTGTCACTGAATGAGAATCCTTGCAGCTAGCACACCGGTCACTGTCATCACGCCCCGTTGCCTTATTCGTTTCGCCAAAATTTAATAAGCATTCTGTTTCTTATATTTAACAGTAACAACGTTGTGAAAGTTATGTCAATTTGAAACTGTATGCAACAAAATACTAGGTGTCTTAATAATAAGTAAAATTCAATAGCTTGAAAAGGGCATATTGCACCAACCAGTCATACTTTGTCTTTGAGTGAAAATATTGTTTTCCAAATACACAAAAATCGCTATTTAGCATCTTTAAATATTTAATAGTTCCACAACTATTTAGCTTCACGTTATTTAAATGAATCATGCGATGAGGAATTTCGATTTGATACAATTTTTTGGACATACTCCATTGCAGTTTTTGCACTGTTCGTCGTGAAAGAAACGCAAGATTACAAAATAAGGAATAGGAAACGTGCCGTGTTCGTCGGTGTTGTCGTCGTTGTGTGGTCCATAATAAAAGTTTATTTTCATCGCTGTGTTCGTATGTTTGTTGTCTGTCTGCATTTACTGTTATCACATTTGTCCAAAGGAGCAATGATTCAGAAGCAACCCAGTTGAGACGTCTCACAAGTACCAATGAGCAGGTGACATTTGCCCGGGCAGAGAAGGTCATTCAACACGCGAATTTTTCCAGTCCCTAGTGATGTGTCTTTCATCAAAATATTTTGCAAATATTCACCTTACCAAAAGTTAGTTATGTAGGCACGACGAAACTATTTACCTTGTCATAAATGTAGAAGTTTCGAGATTACCGGAAAATAATTTTGTTTTCACCTTAAACCAGTTCCCGCGTGAATAGTTGCAAAACATTTGGCAGCGCAGACTTCCTTTCAGTGATAAACTCCACAGTGTTGTTGGAAAGTATGCCTTCGGTTAACTTAATTCAACTAAACATCACTTCCTGTAAAGATAGTTGATTTCTCTCAAGGATCTTGTCGTGATAAAGTGCATAGCTTAGTCGGGTGAGCGGTGAACTGAGATTGTGAAGCAGGGATTGGTTCACAATATGAATACTCGTGGCGCAAGCTGAGAAGTGTGCTCGTAATGTACGTCAGCGAAACTAACCCATGTTTGTTTCATGGAGGCTGCTCACTAGGGGCATGCATAGGGGAAGGCATTTTTCGCGAAAAGATCTGAACACCCATTAGAATGCAACAAGGTATACCTTACCTGTGGTTTCTTCCTTGTGATTGGCGGCCGTCTGCGAGAGAAGTCGTTGCCTTATTTGACCGAGCCACTCAGGATGCGTTTACTTCCGCACTGAATCACTGTGATTGGTGTTGTTACACTCAATATATACCTGGGAGAAATTCGCCTAATCACGGAACACAGACGATGCTATAGTGTTTTAACTTTCATCTAGTCGCGAAATCTTTTCGCGAAATCTGCATGGCCCTAGGCATGCATATTTCGCGAAAAGATTCCGAGACTAGCTGAAAGTCAAAACAATGTAGCACCGTCTGTGTTCCGTGATTGGGTGAGTTTCTTTCAGGTCTTACATGTCGATTGTTACAACACCAATCACATTAGGTCAGTGCGGAATCAAACGCGTCCTTATTGGCTCGGTAAAACAAGGCGACGACTTGTCTCGCAGACGGCCGCCAATCACAAGGAAGAAACCGCTGGTGCGGGTATACCTTGTTGCAGTCTAGTAGGAATTCAGATTTTGTCGCGAAAACTGTCTGCCCCTATTGAGGACGTGTTTATTAAGCACAAACATTAGCTTGTGTTTTACTTTGTGTTTGTTTCAAAGGTTATGTTAAATATTTTAATAGGTAGTGACTGGTGAATTGCTTCGAACTTAGGCTTACTTATAATTCATTTGCTGTTGTGTATAAAATAGTTAATCGGTATTAGTTGATTTATTTTAGTTGGCAATTAACTATCCAAAATTTATTGAGTTCCGTATAGTTTCTCATATTACTACTTTTATATTATGTTTGTGTAAAGCAAAAGCATGAAAATCTTTATGAGAAGTATTTTTCGGGTTTTTTATCACTTACTTTGGTAAAAATTTGAAGCGTGGGATTTATTTTTGTGGACATTTTTGATTGCAGAATATTATTTAATAATTCTGTTCATTTTTAGAAAGTTCAGCTCTGTAAATTCTTCCATGTTAAAATACGGTGACAACACGTTGGGAAAAAAAACTAGTTGATTAAAAGTTTGAATATCATATTCTGTGAAAAGTTTAGAAAGTGTTCTTTACCTTTATATCATAGTTTCATAATTAACTAAAGAAAACTTTGCCCACAATATTCACGAAGTTGGGTGGGCCCAAAAATATTATTCCACCATCACGGACAAAGTTAGGAGATTCCCAGGACCTAGATTATGTGTGTTATCGCTGGGAATCCCATCAAATAAATATGTAACAAAGTATTTTTTCTTTACTGAAATCAAATAAAAAGGGTTTTTCTTAAACTGTTTCAATTAAAAATTCATACTGAAAACATTCTGCTTAGCTTTTAGGTTTTAAAGGGGACAAAATATAAGATTGATAATACTAGTATGAATATACTCGTATCAATACTTTTTTAAATTATGAAAATGATTCAATTATATCAAATATATTTCCGAGAACATTTCTCTTACACCAGTGACGGAGCTCTTACAAGCTGTAGTTTTAACTTATAGTTAAATTACGCTAGTTGCGTTTGAAGCAATTTAATAAAGACAAACAAAAGCTATCCATTCACCTATGATTCTAATGTTTTTGAATTAGATTTAAGTGTGAAAATTATTTGTATGATTTGATGCACAAAACTGTTACATGCCTGTTTCATAATCGAGAAACAGTTGTGTGAAAATTGTTTAAAATCAATTTTAATTTTAATATTACATGCAAAAATAACAACAAAACAGTTAGCAAAGTACACAAAGCACCTATTATAACATGCAAGATGATGTTTTTGTGGTTATGAATAGTAATATCGTTTTACAATCACATTTATCTAAAATAATTGCCTATATATTAATGTTTAATTTTCGTTGTTTCTTCAAGATAAAAAAATAATTTTCACTATAATGTAATGTTTACATTAATGTTCTCCGAAGACATTTACTGAATAGTGTTGTTTATATATTAATCTTTAATGTGTGTTTTTCCTTTCAGGTAGCAAATTAATTTTAGCATAAAGTTCAATTTTATTTAAATCTACTTTTTCCATAATACAAAATGAGTCTCCAAAATTTTGAATGATGGGAGGAAACAAGGTATATAACACATAGGAAAAAAGAATATTATATTTACCTAGGAATCAAATAATTTGGATATGCAGTGAAGTTGCACTCTAAAGAAACACGTTTACTGCGTATGCAAGAACGGCTAAGAATTGAGAAAAATGAGATAAGTCAAGAAATAAATTTTTTCGCCCTGATTAGGTTATTGATGTTTTGTAAGAAGCATGCAACCACGGAGGTGAAGTGTTTGCTGCGGAGAGAAACTCTCGTGTCACGTGATATGCCTTGCGCGCAGACAGGAGAAGGGTCTACTGGGGTTTCTTCTGTGTTATATATAGAGACCTGAAAAATTCGCGGGTTCATTTCGTGTTATGCTAAAATTCAAATAATTATACCTTAGTGCGGCACCTGCCATTGGTTCGCTGTTAATCTGGAGGACTGAGGGCCAATTAGAGACCCTTACTCATACAAGTGTCGAATCACAGGCCACCCAGTCGAGACGACTCACAAGTCAGCAGCCAATGAACAGTTGGCATTTGCCCGAGTGTGTAGAGGATATTGGAGTCTATCCTGGAGGTCATTGAACCCGCGAATTTTCCGGGTCTCTATTCATAAGTAGGGGTAGGCAATTTTCGCAAAAAAAAAACCGAATGCCTATTAGACTGCAACAAGGTATACCCGCGCCACCGGTTTATTCATTATGTTTGGCGGCCGTCTGCAAGGGAATTCGTTGACTTATTTGACTAAGCCACTCCGGACGCGTTTACTTCCGCGCTGAATTACCGTGATTGGTGTTGTAACAATCGATGTGTACCTGAAACAAACTCACCCGATCAATAGAGACCTGCAAAATTCGCGGATTCATTCGGTAATAGGCTAGAATCCAAACACATATACCTCTTAGATAATTTTTCTATTGGCTTACTGATCATTTGGAAGAATCTCAACCAGTTATAAACCCTCAACCAAAGAAGGATCTAATCACAGACAAACCATCTGAGATGACTTACAAGTCGGCAGCTAATGAACTTGCGTTATTTTCCCGAGTGTACAGGGGTTTGTGCAGTCTATCCTGAAGGCCATTGAAACCGCGAATTTTGCAGGTCTTTAATTATTATGCGTTTACTTGTGTAAATTTGTGTGTTTATGACGTGTAAAATAAGGTCCGTTTGAAATCCTTTGAAATAACCATGCTGGTATTTATGATTAAAATAATTTTAAGCTGGTCAGGCTGTGTGAATAAAACCATCAACCCCTGTGAATCGCAAACTTTTCGTTGTCTTTGGCAAAGGCGCTCATAGCCACGCCGGATTGATAGAGACGTCGTCGACTGCCAAGGGAGAAACGACTAGCGCAACTTGTAGCTTCACGCATGCACGGGGCACTGGTTGGAGAACTGGCAACATGTTCCGCTGACGCTTCGCTGCTGATGTGATCAGAAGGCAAACCGGGGGAGCCCACGCAGTCACGTCCTGCTGATCAGCGCGAGCCACTCAACTGTGGAGGCACGCCGACATGACATATGTGCCACTCCGCGTAGCATCACCCCCGAGCCATCGCGTCGAGTATGTGGTGGGTGTCGCCGACATGTTCTTCTTGGCGGACACACGACTGAAAGGCTAGCGGAAACAACCCAAAATAAGACTTTAGTAGGGGCATTCATATTTCGCGAAACGATTTCGAGACAAGCTGAAAGTCAAAACAATGTAGCACCGTCTGTGTTCCGTGATTGGGCGAGTTTCTCTCAGGTACATGTCGATTGTCACAACACCAATCACATGAAGTCAGTGCGGAATCAAACGCGTCCTGAGTGGCTCGGTGAAACAAGGCGACGACTTCTCTCGCAGACGGACGCCAATCACAAGGAAGAAATCGCTGGTGAGGGTATACCTTGTTGCAGTCTAGTAGACGATCAGGGTTTTTCGCGAAAAATGCCTGCCCCTAGACTTTAGTTGCCATCATCAAGGAAGAATTATGGGTAGGGACTAGAGACCTGCAAAATTCGCGGTTTCGATGGCCTTCAGGATAGACTGCACATACTCCTGTACACTCGGGAAAATAACGCAAGTTCATTGGCTGCCGACTTGTAAGTCGTCTCAGCTGGTTTGTCTGTGATTCGATCCTTCTTTGGTTGAGGGTTTATAACTGGTTAAGATTCGTCCACATGAACAGTAAGCCAATAGCAAAATTATCTAAGAGGTATATGTGTTTGAATTCTAGCCTATCAACGAATGAATCCGCGAATTTTGCAGGTCTCTAGTAGGGACCGGATAAATTCAAGGTTTCACTCCCGCCAGGATGGCATCCACAATCCTCTAGGTATCACTTGCTCATTGGCTGCTGACTTTAGATACGTCTCAACTGGGTACCTCGTGATTCGTTTACGCGTTTATTGAAGATCTCTATTTGGGCCATAGTCCTTCAGATATACGGTGAACTAATAGAAACAGTACCAAGGTATAAATATTTTCATGTTAACATAGCATGAAACTTATCCACAAATTTTTTTTCGTACTCTAATCATGCGTTACTAATAAATTTTTTGTTGCTTAACTATCTTCGGCTAAGTTTTCAGACATATTGATTAGAATGTAAAAAATTTCATTTTTCTAGTTTAACCACTTATCCTTAGTTTTATTCAATACAGCCTTTCTGTCCCCAAAAATTTGTGGGTTTTTTTCTCATCCAGAGCATGTAGTAAATCGTATGAGGGCTAGACGAATCAGTGACAATTCCTCGAACATAACCGGTTCGCGTGTTTATTACATGCTAATTATCTCCTGCTAGAATAGCATATACTCCCCTGTCGGGGCAGAACCGTTTTGCTGTGGGCTTCTAATCCATCGGAAAATGGATACGCAAAAACATCGCGGCCCGGAGTTGTTTGGAAAGGAACTATTATGAGAGGCTGAGGCAACACATCCCAACATAATTACCACCCACTTACCTCCCCCCTTAACAATTCAGCTAACCTATGATTGACTCGAAAAAGACCACCCATCCTGAGAGTGTCACAAGGCACTTATCCCAGTCTATCACATCTCTGGGACCCTTCAAACAACCCAGACAGTCTGCGATCCGACCAAGACATATCCAGCCTCAACCATCTGTCGCGGTGCTGTGTCACCACAAACCGCATACGTCAATCAACTGAATGAGGACTTCTTTAGACGTTCTCCGAGCGATAAGAGCTACTAAATGGCAGTGCGTTATTTCACCAGGTGACCCTGAGCCGATAGAGGGAACCTCAGCAGGGACTCCCGGAATCAACAGTGGGTCGTCCCGCACTACTGCCAAAATTCTTCAGCGCACTTGTGGGCTTGTGCTGTCTGTTGGTCCCAGAGCTAACACCGTAGCTGCCCCGGCTCAGTACACAGCCCCTGTGAATACCCCACCGGCTCCAGTTACAAGTCCTGGAACTTCCAGAGCAGGAGCTGTGCCCAGACTAGCCGACACCATCACGCCATGGGATCTGCACAGTGAGCCGAGTCCTCTGAGACCTGATGGCCTGAGGGCCCAGCAGTGCTGATACCCCTCTGGCCTTTTCCTGCAGAGAGGGCCTTCCCCAACATCTGAGGATGTCGAAGGTCGAGCACTCTCCGGCGGAGCTCGCTAATTACTAATCAGTGATAAAAGAGTACGGCTGTTTTGTGTAAATAAAACGAGTCAAAGAATCAAACCCAGTGCAGGAGATAAAATCAAACATTCTAGATGTCAGCAAATGTCTAAACAATGCGTACAGCAACATACACAATTTCCTCGGGAGAAAATTTCAAGATTTTTAACGACTTCGATGGATACACTTTGTCGCTATTTGAAACATTTCTATCATTATCGCCTCTGGTCAGCGCAAGAAGATCGTTCTGTGTTTAACTCAGCCAATGAGAGAACATACTGCAGTATACAATGTGTGTGGTATGTCCAAATTTCCTTTGACCACATAAGTAAGAATAAATAACAGTGTAATACATAGGTAACGACTTTTTGCAGGACATTTCTACATCAAATCATAATAATTAAATATGTTTTGAATTCTCACCAAAGCGTTAAGTTTACTTAGGCCGAGTTTATAAACTACGCAATGAATACGATGTCGCAATAACGCAACACATAAACAATGCAAGGAAATCACGGTCGTATATAAAGCACGGATGTCGCAATACTTTGCAACTATATTATCTTAAACTTTAAAACATTATAAATCCAATTTCTTCCCTAGTATTCGTTTGTAAATGCATATATATTGTGAGAACATGGAATTGTAAATAATTTGATTTTAAACTGTTATTTTCTTTCACTGTGTGAAAGTTTAACAAGTGAAAACGTGACGTATATTGCAAAAACAACATCGTGGCCTACTAAACACATAACTTCTGCGTCTTTTAATGCTTTTGGAACACTCCACTCCAAATCTGGAAGGCGGGAAACCAAGCCGAAACGCAAAAAGTTTAAAGTTGGCCGATGTTCTCGTTGCGTTTTTGCGTGTTGCATTATTTATTAACGAGTATTTAAAAACGGCATTGTTGAAATATTTGCGTGTTGCTTTCTTGAATAGTTTATAAACCTGTTCTTAAACCAGATTTATGGTAGCCATAAACACGTTAATCAACACATACCCGACCTAAAATATACATATATTTTTGACAACATAATAATTATGAAGTGTCCACGAAGTGTCTTATTATTATAGAATTTTCGCGGATTATTTTGGTAGTAATGTATACAGATAATTATATATACCTTTGCACTACATTAATTATTGGATGACTATTGTTCGGACACCCCCCTCCACAACTGTGGGCCAGTGACTACCAGCCAGCAGTAGAGTGGACGAATAACATCCACACACTCCAAAGAAGGGGAGGGTCTACAGTGAGAAACCAGCCAATAGAGAAGCATAAGTGGGTGGAGAATAAATTGGAATAAATAGCCTGACACCAAGAGAATCTGGGAAATTTTCAGGTCTATACTTTTTTGTTATCAGTAGGGGCATGCATATGTCGCGAAAAGATTCCGAGACCAGCTGAAAGTCGAAACAATGTAGCACCGTCTGTGTTCCGTGATTGAGTGGGTTTCTTTCAGGTACATATCAATTGTTACAAAACACCAATCACATGAAGTCAGTGCGGAATCAAACGCGTCCTGAGTGGCTCGGTAAAACAAGGCAACGACTTCTCTCGCAGACGGCCGCCAATCACAAGGAAGAAACCGCTGGTGCGGGTATACCTTGTTGCAGTCTAGTAGATGTTCAGGCTAGAGATTGGTGACTTTTTCTGTTTACCCGGGCAAATGTCACCTGCTTATTGGTACTTGTGAGACGTCTCAATTGGTTGCCTGTGAATCGTTGCTTCTTTGAACAAATGTGTCCAATTGGCCCAGTGACATCCAGATGAACTGTGAGCCAATAGCAGTCGCAGCACAACAGTATAAGCATTTGAATTTAAGCCTATCGTGACTTTAGTCGTCGCTAGTAAACTAAAAAATTACCGGTGAATATCAAAGACGGGGCTACATGGAGGTAACTATTGTTTGCGCGTGAACTCGAGCGACTCCCGGGTGACGTCACGGGGTGGTTGGGCGAGGCAGCGGCGGGAGGGATTGAAGCGTCGCCTGTCAGTCATTGCGCTCGCAACTTTCTCCCGCGCCTGGACCACGCCGCAGTCTTGTCTGGTCCGGACACAGAACAGCTGGCATTACAGAAGACCGCGCAGGCGACGGTCCTCAGCCGCGGCGTCAAAGTGGAACTTTCTCCGCGGCCTCTGGGGCAGGGAGTGGCGATGCCCCATGGGTAGGGCCATGAAAATTTCGCGAAAACATCCCGAGAGTAGCTGGAAGTTAAAACAATGTAGCACCGTCTGTTTTTCGTGATTGGGTGAGTTACTTTGAGGTGCATGTCGATTGTTAAAAAAACCAATCACTAGAGACCTGCAAAATTCGCGGTTTCGATGGCCTTCAGGATAGACTGCACATACCCCTGTACACTCGGGAAAATAACGCAAGTTCATTGGCTGCCGACTTGTAAGTCGTCTCAGCTGGTTTGTCTGTGATTCGATCCTTTTTTGGTTGAGGGTTTATAACTGGTTGAGATTCGTCCAGATGAACAGTAAGCCAATAGAAAAATTATCTAAGAGGTATATGTGTTTGAATTCTAGCCTATCACCGAATGAATCCGCGAATTTTGCAGGTCTCTACCAATCACACTAATTCAGTGTGGAAGCAAACTCGTCTTTAGTGGCTCGTGCAAACAAGGCAACGACTTCTCTCGCAGACGGCCGCCAATTACAAGGAAGAAACCGCTGGTGTGGGTATACCTTGTTGCAGTCTAGTAGGCGTTCAGATTTTTTCGCGAAAATTTCTCGCCCCTACCCATGGGTAGACCTGCAAAATTCGCGGTTTCGATGGCCTTCAGGATAGACTGCACATACCCCTGTACACTCGGGAAAATAACGCAAGTTCATTGGCTGCCGACTTGTAAGTCGTCTCAGCTGGTATGTCTGTGATTCGATCCTTCTTTGGTTGAGGGTTTATAACTAGGGGCAGGAAAATTTCGCGAAAAAATCTGAACGCCTACTAGACTGCAACAAGGTATACCCAAACCAGCGGTTTATTCCTTGTGATTGGCGGCCGTCTGCGAGAGAAGTCGTTGCCTTGTTTGCACGAGCCACTGAAGACGAGTTTGCTTCCACACTGAATTAGTGTGATTGGTTGTTCTAACAATCGACATGCACCTCAAAGTAACTCACCCAATCACGAAACACAGACCATGCTACAGTGTTTTAACTTCCAGCTACTCTCGTGATCTTTTAGCGAAATTTTCATGGCCCTATTTATAACTGGTTGAGATTCGTCCAGATGAACAGTAAGTCAATAGAAAAATCATCTAAGAGGTATATGTGTTTGAATTCTAGCCTATCACCGAATGAATCCGCCAATTTTGCAGGTCTCTACGGCCATGGAAAGTGAAGAACAAGGAAAATTGCAACTCTCAGTTGCGGGAAGTCGCGATGGAGGAGTCAGTTGGGGAAGGTAACAGCGAATGAAGTAGCAGGTTCTTTATCGCCATGCTTGGTGCAATGTATTGTGATCGCAATCCAATCAACTGCCGGAAATAGACCATACGTGGGCACTCGGAAACTTGCACGCATTATCACACACGCTCCTAGCAGGGCCTCGCTCTAGGCATTTTCTTTTCTGCGGCCCTTTTTGTCTAGTTTCTCTGAGGAAATTGAGGACATTACTGAGAACAGGAAAATTATCGTTTTTATTCGCATCTAATATTAAATTCCGATCAATAAATTTCGATTTCAATTGAGTTTTCATGAATTTACACAATAGACACCTTCAAAGATTTTATTGCCTCGTATAATCACGCGATTTCACCGAAATTTTATGGTTAGGATTAATAAAACTAACCGGAGTGTAATTTTGCTGGATAGGATATGAAAAATTTCTTAGGATAAAACGTAATTTTCAAGAGTTTATTATAAAAAAATTCCCTGTCTTTTTATTTTTAACTAAGTACCTGAAAGGCCCTCTCCATAATATTAGAACCCGAAAAAGTCAATTCCCCAGGGCCCCGCAAAGTCTGTCTGTACACTTGTACACGTGTTTCAAATGATTGTGTAGTCCTGCACGTTTCCTATCTCTCTGTCTGCCAAGTTTCACTTCTCACCAACATGGCGGCTACACACCCATTTATTTTTAAATGTGTTGACTTACTAACGTGTCATCGAACACGAAGTCCTTTGAGACAAACAAACACTGTACAAGTCAAGGAAACTTGGTAAGGTATCAGCAATGGCCTTGTAAGACACTTTCCCAGCTTTTGCCTGGAGTGATTCAGGGGAAAAACCGATATCAGAATGACCGTACTGTCTCACTACACTCAAAATAATATTTTTACTTTTACTAGGATAGTCTTTGTAAACAAAGCTGCCGACGATATCCTTGTGAAATTGCAAGGTAGAACTTTGTACCATTTGCAATTTTACAAAGCTCTGCCTTGCAGTTTTACAAGTGATATCGTTGATAACTGAGTTTCCATAGATTTTCCTTGTAAAATGTACAGAAAAATTTTATATCGTAATGAGACTACAGAGTTTTTCCACTGCACCTCGTAGAACTGATTAGTTGCTTTACTTTCTCGAAACTGTGCCCCTGAAAAGTGAGAAAAAATTTATGGTTTTAATAACATTTGATCGAGGAGTGAGTGGATAAATTTTTTTTATTGAGACAACTAGATACAGATTTTATTCTGCATCATCAGATGGATCTTAGTTGGGTTAACACAAAATGGGTGCGTTCAGTACGAATTATTTTATTCTTGGTAACAATGCACTCGTTCTGGGTATGACATTCTTATACTGGAGGTAAATTTTTGCTTGCCTCGTAAAGATATATATTTTTATACATATTATTTTACTTGGCGAAACGCATAAATCTGGTCGGGAAGTAAATTTGGGTTTACCCAACAGAGCTGCGTTTTCCAACATAAATACGAATTTTTTTAGTTTAAAAGAATCTACTTAAATGCAGATAACAATTAATCCAAAGAGACATGCTGTCACAGCAATAAGGCATTCGTTTCACCGTACATGAACAAATACTTATACGGCACAAAAACCACTTTCCTCTGTTATGCTCACGCAGAGTAACTTAACCCCACAAGGTCTTCGAGAGCTTACTAAGCGAGAAGTAAGCAACGGACACATATTCAACGTCACGAAAATATCGCCCAGTATAAAGTCTACAAAACGGAGATGTCGCCTGACAGCCAATGACACGACAGAGAATAAAGGCCTCAGTGCCACGCCTCTCTTGAATACTGAGTCACAACTCACTTCTTCTTGTGTGCATGGAAATGATACGTGTGACTCACTCAGCAGTATAATGAAGTGAGCACTCTGTACTCTGTTAGATTTAAAGGATTATTGAAATTCTCCAACCCGCACCCTCTTCAACTGTACGAAACTCAATGAAATATTTGTAACTACTAACAACACTATTACCCCATTAAGAGGCACTTGAAAGTGGCGCCTATTTACAATATGAATGGCGTAGTTTTTAAAAGTTCAAACAACTGACTTTTCCATATTCATTTTTAAGGCAATATTGACGTGATAACGTCTTACGAATCGATTAGCGCCGTCTGCACGCAAGAAAAAGCATGACTCATTATCACGTTCCGCCTGAGCCGAGCCTGCAAGAACCGGCCAACCACCGTGCGAAAAAAATCTTCAATAATATCAAACAGGTAAAGACGGGCTTTTTAAAAGCAGCAATTTAATAAATTTTATTTTTTTGTCCAATTTCGTCATTTCAATTTAACAATTTATTGACATTGATTTGATTTCAGTTTATTTCTATAACTAATTGTTCGTGATTATATTTAAACAAATTGTTTAACTTAAATTTGCAAAAACTGTAAATAATATTTGAAAATTAAAAAGTATGCAATTTTTCATCAATGTTTTCTTATGACGTTATCACGTAAAAGTATCGTCCGTAAACCGACTTTACAGACAACCCCCGTCCTTTTTTTAATGTATTACATCCTGTTAGAAAATGGTGACTTTAATAAGTTTCTACTTCTCCCCGACGAGGGTTGGTTAACAATTAGCTGCAGAAGCAGTCATTGTATGATTTAATACAATTTCTTGGACAAACTTCATTGCAGTTATGCATTTTGTCATTGAAAAAAGTCAAGAACGCAAATTAAGAAATAAAATTGAAAACCTAATCCCACAGAGAACAATCCTAAATCAGCTATGTCAAACAGACAAACCCAACAATGAACATACATCTGAAGTAGTTTCTACTTCAAACACTAATATCAAGTGCAAAATTATGTGTCACGATAACTGATAACGTAAATAGATTTTTCCACAGAAACGGTTTATGCCACGACTTTTAATGTTTCCGCGCATAAGTTTTACTGGTGCGAACTTCACAACTGACATGGGACGAATATTTTTTGAGCTTTGGCGGAGAAGAATGCTATGTGCAGCTTTGGTAGAGTCTGTCCTCGAACCTCAAAGCTGGAAAAAATATTGGCATTTTCCATATATTTAAAAAAAAAAAAAAAAATGTGGCGTGGCCAGTACGTACGTCAGAGCGATACTTACATTTCAATATTGCTATTTAAAGATAGAAGTAAGCAATAAATAACAGTATACAAAAAAACTTACAATGTGTCTATTCAAATTTCCACAATCCTAATTTAATTATATCTTTGACGGAAAAATCTTTGTCGTTTCCAGCCTAACATAAATGCAGAACTGTAGCGTCACTTCACAAAAGTTTTTTCCAGGTACTGACGAGTGGGGCGCTCAATATCTCTCCCCCTCTCCGCAAATCAAGCACCCAACTCATGGTCGTTGCAACTTTCGTTACTCTCTGATGAGTCATCGCTTCTACTTACCCTGCTGGCTGGAAAGAAGTTTCACCTCAACAAAAAAAATACTGAGAGCAGATTTTTTCCCTGGTGGACTGTGTTACCAGGAATAGATTTAAGTAAAAATTGCTGTTTTTTTTTTGTGTAGGTAATGCTTGGATTTGAGCCAGCTGCTACCTATGTGAGCTTGCGCTGGGAGTGGCTGTTGGGAAATGAGGTCGCAGAGTATCTGCGGAATGCCATCCTGTCGGAGCGGAAGTAGTCGCACCATGAGTAGACTCGCCACGTGCAGAACAAACGCCTGTCCACGTCTGGTGAGCAAGCCTGTGTACAATATAACTTGGAGGATGGGTCTGCAAGCGTGGCTCACCTAGATATCTGGGAAGCCTGTTGATGTGGCATGAAAGCTTTACGGAGGAAATAGGTATTAGCTAGAGACCTGCAAAATTCGCGGTTTCGTTGGCCTTCAGGATAGACTGCACGTACCCCTGTACACTCGGGCAAATAACGCAAGTTCATTGGCTGCCGACTTGTAAATCGTCTCAGCTGGTTTGTCTGTGATTCGATCCTTCTTTGGTTGAGGGTTTATAACTGGTTGAGATTCGTCCAGATGAATAGTAAGCCAATAGCAAAATTATCTAAGAGGTATATGTGTTTGAATTCTAGCCTATCACCGAATGAATCCGCGAATTTTGGCAGGTCTCTAGGTATTACAGCTAGAGCCAAGATTTTATGGTTCATATTTCAAAAAATTTCGTTTTAAAAAACTTAAGTCTTATTTTATATAGCTTTTATTTTTATAACGTTTAACATGTCTCTAGTATCGTATTTAGATAAAACAATCACTCAAATTGCGCATAAATTACATTTTATATATTATTGCTGCTACATAATTTTACACAACATTTTATCGGTTATCCATTGTGATTGCGTGGTTTTAAATTATTTTTGGTGCTGACATAGTTTCAAAATTTTATTTAAACTTTTGTTGTTTTATTCATACAATGCTATTAATATGAATGCAAAAAATTAATATGCAATGTTCCTTATGCAAAACCTTGTTATATATTAAATATTGATTGTTTTTATTTACTTAACATTTTTCACTATTTTTTTTTTTGCTTTATACTTTTCTAATATTCTTAAAAACACGCACACCCTCGAAACTAAATAAATTTTCTACATAGCACACAATTTGCTTAAACTATCAAAATAAACGTCCAAACGGAAGGTTTGCGAATGGCATTTTACATATCAAATGACAAAATCATGTATTTCAAGTGAATTTCGTTGAATTTCTTGTTTTGCTTTGCATTTAGTTGGGTTAAGGGTGTAATGATATACTTTTGTGTTAAAAGTTTTTTTTTTTTGTTTTATCACCTTATAATCTTTTCTCTAAATATTACATATTCATATTGTTATTGTACTTGTGATCTTTTTGGGCTTGTGCTTATACTTGTGCATGAGCTTGAGCTGGTACTTGTGATTGTGCTTGTGGTTGTGCTTGTGCATGTGCTTGTAATTGTGCTTGTACTCGGGCTTATGCTTGTACTTGTGCTGTAATTGTGCTTGGGCTTGGGCTTGTGCTTGTACTTCGGTTGTGCTTGTGGTTGTGCTTGTACTTTTGCTTGCAATTGTGCTTGCGCTTCGGTTGTGCTTGTGGTTTTGCTTGTACTTGTGCTTGCAATTGTGCTTGTGCTTCGGTTGTGCTTGTGGTTGTGCTTGTACTTTTGCTTGTACTTGTGCTTGTGCTTGTACGTGTGCTTGTGCTTGTACGTGTGCTTGTGCTCGGGCTTGTGGTTGTGCTTGTGGTTGTGCTTGTACTTTTACTTGTGCTTGTGGTTGTGCTTGTACTTTTGCTTGTGCTTGTGCTTGTACGTGTCTTGTGCTCGGGCTTGTGGTTGTGCTTGTACTTTTACTTGTGCTTGTACTTGTGCTTGCAATTGTGCTTGTGCTTGTACTTGTGCTTGGGCTTGTGCTACACCACGCGGGCACCCAGCACCAAGGCCACTCGTCCCGCAGCACCAGCTGGCCTTGGTGCGTGCACGAGGAAACACGCACTGGGAACTACTTACGCCGATTCAAGCGGGTATTTCCCTCACGATACGATAGCTTTCCCTGTCAGCTTTTCCCCCGAGAGCTGGGATTGCATGCAGCTGCGCGCTCTTACCAGGCGCCTGGTGTTTGGCGAGATGCTGCAATACAGTTGCTCTAGCAGGGACACGGCTAGCGGGAGGTCCCTCCCTCCCCGGATTTAGAACACAGGCCGAGACAGAGCGACTTAGCTATGAGGTTACAGAGAAGTTATTGGTAAAGGATTGAGGGCTACAAAGGGATGAGAGGGCTACAATAATGTATTTCCTCCCCCTTGCAACCCAATACGTCTTATACACAGAAACGGCCGGAATTGTGTTTCCAAGTATTCTATACGTAATGCCCGTTTGCACACGTGTTACTGTGAGCATGTCTTCTATACCAACTGGACATGTTCTTTTCATGTATTTAATAACATTAATATGTAGATGTATTTATGACTTTTTTTAACGAAATAAATATGCTCTTGATTTATGAACAAATTATTAAAAACGATTAAATAAAAAAGAAAAAAAACTAAAATTGTTCAGTAACCATTTCTCAAGCAAATTCATTACTTAAAACTATGTGTCCAAACCTTGGAGTTCTGAAAGTGTTCTATTTCTTGAGATTTTAGTGTGACAATATTTTTTTCTTTTAAAATAAATTATAACGGAAACTCACTCATAAGAATTTATATAATGATTAGAGAACCGTGAATTTCGCGGATTCATTTCGTGTTATGCTAAAATTCAAATAATTATACCTCAGTGCTGCTTCTGTCATTGGTTCTCTGTTAATATGGAGGACTGAGGGCCAATTAGAGACCCTCACTCATAGAAATATCGAATCACAGGTCACCCAGTTGAGACGACTCACAAGTCAACAGCCAATGAACAGTTGGCATTTGCCCGAGTGTGTAGAGGATATAGGAGTCTATCCTGGAGGTCATTGAATACGCGAAATTCACGGGTCTCTAATAATGATTATACGGAACCCCCTCCTTCATAATGTCCTGGCTCCAGTATCTCGGTGGTCCAACATGACGCTTCCTTGACTCACATGGCAGGACTAGAATCCAGTAACATTCTATAAAAAAAAAACATCGCTCAGTCACTGGTCAGAAGGTGAAACGAAACAGCAGCCAATGAGTAGGGCCATGTATTTTTTGCGAAAAAGATTTCTAGACAAGTTTTGTGTTAAAACACTGTAGCATCGTCTGTGTTCCGTGATTGGTCGAGTTTCTTTACGTTGCATGTCTACTGTCGGTCCGCAAATCACAGTCGTGCATTGCGGAAGCCAACACGTCCTGACTGGCCCGGCCAAACAGGGCGATGGCTTCTCTGGCAGGTGGCAGCCAATCGCAAGGAAACAATCGCTAAGGTTGACATACAATTTTGCAGTTTTATAAGCGATCATATTTATTCGCGAAAAATACCTGCCCCTGTCAATGAGTATAGACCAGGAAATTTCACACGTGCATTTGGTGTCAGGCCAAAATTCACATACACTCTACCCACATATGCTTCTCTATTGGTTGGTTTCCTAATGTAGAACCTCCCCTTCTTTGGAACGGTTCGATGTGATTCGGCTAATCTACTGGTCCACAGTTGTAGAGGGTAGCATGCAAACAATTATTGTGACCCAATCAACAAAGCAGTGACAATGTGTGCATATTTAAAGTTACATTGCGACCAAAGGATTTCGCTGAATTTCCGTGTCTCTACCAAAGAACGAATTAACCCACTTGACTATACGCAACTTTTTTGGAGTGTTTCATCCCAACAGAAACTGAAAAAGAAGCGATTTGTTTGGGCCTCTAGGTGTTAAAAAAGTGTTTTAGATTACCAGCTAGAAGAATATCTTAGCATCGTGTGGTCACCAATAAGTAGAGACCTGTAAAATTCGCGGATTCACTTCCCGATAGGATAGAGTCCAAATACTTTTGACATTACTTTGCTTCAGTGATTGGGCCACAGTTTATCTGAAGGACTCTGGGCCAATGAAAAATCTTTAACAGAAGAATTAGCGAATCACGATCATTCCAGTCAACAGGTGTTACGAGTCGGTAACCAATCAGCAGATGTAATTTGCACGAGTGCACAGAGGATCATGGAGTCTATCCTTTAGGGATTTGAAATCGCGAATTTTACAGGTCTCTACCAATAAGTGGGGACTGGAAAAATTCGCCGGTTCATTGTCTTCCAGGATGGACTCTAGTTATATGTACACTCGCGCGGATCACCCACGCATCAGCTGCTGTCCTGTGGGACGACCCAACGTAGCAGCCTGTATTTGGTTGTTTCTCATTGGTAGAGACCCGACAAATTCGCGGGTTCAATGACCTCCAGGATGGACTCCAATATCCTCTACATACTCGGGCAAATGCCAACTGTTCATTGGCTCCTGACTTGTGAGTCGTCTCGACTGGGTGGCCTGTGATTCGACACTTCTATGAGTGAAAGTCTCTAATTGGTCCTCAGTCCTCCAGATTAACAGTGAACCAATGACAGAAGCAGCACTAAGGTATAATTATTTGAATTTCAGCATAACACGAAATGAGACCCGCGAATTTTACGGGTCTCTACTCATTGGGCCAGAGTCCTACAGATGAGTTGTCAGCAGGGCCAGGCATTTTTCGCGAAAAAACCGGAACGTCTACTAGACTGCAACAAGGTATACCTGCACCAGTGTTTTCTTCCTTGTGATTGGCGGCCGTCTGCGAGAGAAGTCGTCGCCATGTTTTACCGAGCCACTCAGGACGCGTTTGATTCCGCACTGACTTCATGTGATTGGTGTTGTAACATTTGACGTGTACCTGAAAGAAACCCACCCAATCGCGGAACAGATACGGTGCTACATTGTTTTGACTGTCAGCTAGTCTCGGAATTTCTTCGCAAAATATGCATGCCTCTATGTAGTTGTCAGCCAACAGCAGAGGTAGCACTTTTACTGCAATTCGTTATCGTTTGTTTGTTTGCCCGTATAACTATTGGAATTTTAGCCCAATGCGATGTGAATCCGGGTATTTTTCTCTACCAATTAATAGAGACCTGTAAAATTCGCGGATTCATTTCGCGATAGGATAGAGTACACATACTTTGGACATTATTTTGCTTCAGTGGTTGGGCCACAGTTTATCTGAAGGACTCTGGGCCAATGAAAAATCTTTAACAGAATAATTAGCGAATCACGATCATTCCAGTCTACAGGTGTTACGAGTCGGTAACCAATCAGCAGATGTAATTTGCACGAGTGCATAGAGGATCATGGAGTCTATCCAATAGGGATTTGAAATCGCGAATTTTACAGGTCTCTACGTAATAATCATTTTTGGGGGGGCTGTGAGTTTTCGTTAATATGGTTATTTGTTGATTACCTCAATCAAATTTAAACTGCTGTATAGTTTCGTTTGTGTTTCTTGAATGTTAACATTTTTATTTTGTCATGTGTTGACTGCTCGCAAGTGAATAACCGTGAATGCCTGTTGGTAACATCTGGTTGGGAATGCTCCAGACTAAAGCTATCCATCAGCTGTTAAGTGCATTGGCATCGGAGGCACAGCCAGGGCATTCTGCCTCTGACGAGCTTTCATTTGCGTTGGTTCTGCGATCGTATCGCGGGGTTAAGTGGAGCGCCATTCCACTCAAGTTCATAATCTTGCTGGCAATTGTGTACCTGAGTTACGTTCAGAGTTTTGCGGGACTCTGTATACCTATAGTCTATACCTAGTATATCAAATGGATAGAGACCTGCAAAATTCGCGGTTTCGATGGCCTTCAGGATAGACTGCACATACTCCTGTACACTCGGGCAAATAACGCAAGTTCATTGGCTGCCGACTTGTAAGTCGTCTCAGCTGGTTTGTTTGTGATTCGATCCTTCTTTGGTTGAGGGTTTATACCTGGTTGAGATTCGTCCAGATGAACAGTAAGCCAATAGCAAAATCATCTAAGAGGTATATGTGTTTAAATTCTAGCCTATCACCGAATGAATCCGCGATTTTCGCAGGTCTCTACAAATGAATTTACTGCAATTCGTTATCGTTTGTTTTGTTCGCCCGTTTTTCTGGGTTGCCTGTGGCTTGTTAACTCACCATTGCAACACATACTGTTTCGTCATTTGAGATATTGTGATCAAACCAATTCAATTATGCAATTTACTCAAATCAAAAATTTATTTTGGTATAATTAACGACGTTAGTAAAATTTCCAAATAGAATATACAAAATATAGTTATTTACATAAAAGTATTATCGAAAATTTTTGATAATAGTTGCAGTGGTTTTTCAATTACTCTATCGGAAACATTATTTTATGGTTCAAGGAATAAAAATAGTATCATTCAGAAATGGAAAATTCCCAAAATATAAAAAAAAAATGTAGTTATTCACAGTAAATGATTCTTGAAAAGTTTTTAAAATATTTATGATTATTTTTCATTTTCTCTCTTGAAAATATTATTTTATACTTTAAGGTATAATAAAGACTATCATCAGGTAATCTGTTTACGCATCTGTAAATGTATTTTATAGTTATCGTTTTACGATCATCGAATTAAAGTATCGCACCAACGATTAAATCTTCCAAATTTTGAACATCCTAAAAAAATACAACACCGAATACTTATTTTTCATCGCCAATTGCCTACTGAGCTGCAATAAAATGTGCATACATGCATTTTTTATACTAAATATATGAATTACACATACTCAGTCCCAATGTATGTGAATAAAATAATTACTTTCTCATCGAATTTGGTATTTGGTGAGAAATTACGGACATAAGTCATTGCATGCAATTAGTAGAGACCTGCAAAATTCGCGGTTTCGATGGCCTTCAGGATAGACTGCACATACCCCTGTACACTCGGGCAAATAACGCAAGTTCATTGGCTACCGACTTGTAAGTCGTCTCAGCTGTTTTGTCTGTGATTCGATCCTTCTTTAGTTGAGGGTTTATAACTGGTAGAGATTCGTCCAGATGAACAGTAAGCCAATAGCAAAATTATCTAAGAGGTATATGTGTTTGAATTCTAGCCTATCACCGAATGAATCCGCGAATTTTGCAGGTCTCTAGCAATTAGTTAAAGATTGTCAAATAAAATACGTAAATATCTACAGAACATAGAAAACAAAACAATATTAGGTACTATCGAAAACAAGAAAATGAACAACAAACAGGATTCCAAAAAAATAATAAATTCAGTAAACCAAGTACTAACACCAACACGGAAATGAGCTAAGCGATTAATCAAATGTTCAAAACAACAAGGACTGACAACAGACTAACAGCTCTGAAATTACAACGGAGACAGAACGACGAACACAGCAGTGAAATACTTGATATTTACAACACAACAAAGACCACACAGGTCATCTCAGAGGGCTTATTACGACGAAAAAATTATGACGTTTCGGAAACGTAGATTCGTCTTCAACAACAGGCAATGAGAAAACTAAGAAGACTATGTTGTCCGCGATAGACCAGGGCATTGAAATTTTATTTATTATTTTTCGCCAGCTTCACACACTACCTGCAAAATTCGCGGATTCATTCGGTGATAGGCTAGAATTCAAACACATATACCTCTTAGATAATTTTTCTATTGGCTAACTGTTCATATGGACGAATCTCAACCAGTTATAAATAGGGGCAGTAAATTTTCGCGAAAAAATCTGAACGCCTACTAGACTGCAACAAGGTATACCCACACCAGCGGTTTCTTTCTTGTGATTGGCGGCCGTCTGCGAGAGAAGTCGTTGCCTTGTTTACACGAGCCACTAAGGACGAGTTTGCTTCCACACTGAATTAGTGTGATTGGTTGCTGTAACAATCGACATGCACCTCAAAGTAACTCACCCAATCACGAAACACAGACGATGCTACAGTGTTTTAACTTCCAGCTAATCTCGGGACCTTTTAGCGAAAGTTTCATGGCCCTACCGATAAGGCATGCATCATGCTTTCTGAGAACCAGACTGATATAAGCAGTCAGTAAGGAAATCAAAGTCGATCGGTTATCATTCTAATCTATTTTTAAAAAAAAAATTATTTCACGAATTGACGTTATAAGTATTATTTAATCATGATTCAGTAATGCATTAATGAAAATTACTTATTTACTAGGATAAAAAGTAATATTCGCAAGGAAATAATAATTGTAAGTAATATTATTATCAAATAAAGCTAGTGATTTATGGTTATTGGCTCTTGTTATCAGTATTACTTGTGAACCTACAACGTTTTTGTACAGAGAAAGTAGTCTGGTAGTGAGATAAATTGCTACTCTTTTTTTTCTGAAATAAAATTTTAGGGTCCTGTTGAAGTACTCTATCATGCTGTATCACTATGCAGACCACCCTGAATAAACAGTTTCTTGGCCGCAAAGAAATGGTTTAGTCAATGTACTACCTACCAAACATGTTTTGATGACTAATATTTTTTTGTGAATTTAACAAGTGCTTGTGTTGAGACTTCAAAAATATTTTACTGTCTTCACAAAACATTTGGTAGGTATGTAGTTCCTTGACACAATACTTACCTGTTTGCCGTCCCCCCCAAAAAAAATGCTTTATATTTTTTTTATTGGAGAGTCTAACATAAACAAGACAAATGGTATATTAAAATCAAAACGAGAAAATTTATTCTTCATTAATTTTTAAGTACACCCCTCGCGTCGTTCGTTTAAAGCTGCCGGGTGTGCAAAAAAAATTGTAGTTTGAAGCTAGTTCTTGCCAAGGTCGTATCACATTAAAGTCCGGTAATGTAATGTCGGACGAGTGTCTTGGAAACAAGAACTAGAGGAAAACACGAAGTTTATCGCTAATGCCCTGGAGTGTTGCCAACTACCACTTTTTCTTTAGCATTCATGCAAGCGTGGGTACGCATATGGGGTCCAGTAATCTTCGGTGGCGATAAACAAACCTCACAGGTAGGCCTATATAATTTACATTCACAGTGTGAGTCGGAATTCAACCTATTAACTTAGGTTGTAGGTTCATCACGAAGATTATAAGTTGAAAACATATATCATTTACGATCTTAAGTGTTTCTACGGCTGCTTGCTATACGCCATTTAAGCTGAAGCTGAACGACATTTTAATTGGAAATAATTCTAGACCGGAAAAATTCGCAGATTCATTTCGCGATAGTCTGAAATTCATACACATATACTTTTAAGCTTCTTTTGCCATTAGCTCACTGTTAGTCTGGGCGACTCTGGGCCAATGAATAGAGACATGCAAAATTCGCGGATTCATTTCGCGATAGGCTAGCATCAAAACAACTATACCTTAGTACCGCTTCTGTGATTGGCCCACATATTATCCGGGGAACTGTGAGCCAATGGGAAACACTAAACCAAGAAAGTGCCGAATTACGAACAGCCTAAATAAGACGTCTCACGCGTCAGTAGCCAATGAACAGGTGTCATTTCTGCGAGTATTTAAAGGACTGTGGAGTCTATCCTAGAGGTCAATGAATCCGCGAATTTTGCAGGTCTCTACCAATAATAAACACTCAACCAAAGAAGTAGGTAACGATCACGGGCAAACCAGTTCAGACGACTCACAAGTCAGCAGCCAACGAACTGGCGTTATTTGCCCGAGTGTACAGAGGACTGTGTAGACTATCCTGAAGGTCATCGAAACCGCGAATTTTTCAGGTCTCTAGAAATAATAAAGAATATTCTTAACATGGGATACCAAATTACTAGAGACCTGAGAAATTCGCGGATTCAATGACCTCTTGTATAGCCTCCATTATCCTCTGCATTTCTCAAGCAAACACGCGTGTTCATTGGGTGCTAACTTGTGAGGCAGCTCCACTGGGTAGCTTGTGATTCGACACTTCTTTGGTCAATAGTCTGTCATTGGCCCAGAGAGCTCCAGTTAAACTGCGAGCCAATAGCAGAACCAGCAGAATTGTTCACATGTTTGAATTTCAGCCTATCGCGAAATGAATCCACGAATTTTTCCGGTCTCTAAAAATTACTGTATATTGTTTTTTTAAACAGTTTTTATAAATAAAGTTCTTCAGCTCCAACTTCAGGCGCGTGTATCAGTCTTGGGAAGCACTTCAAAACAACGATCATCAGTTGAGGCATGCATTTTTCGCGGGGAAAAAAAACCTGTACGTCTACTAGACTGCAACAAGGTGTACCCACACCAGCAGTTTCTTCCTTGTGATTGGCGGCCGTCTTCAAGAGAGGTCGTCGCCTTGTTTTACCGAGTCGCTCAGGACGCGTTTGATTCCGCAATGACTTAATGTGATTGGTGTAATTTTAAGTTACAATTCTCATTACAATACAAGTAAAAAAATAAAGTTGTATATTAGGTATATAACTTTGGAGTATGCCTTATATATAGAGTCCCGGAAATTTCGCGGATTCCTCTGGCCTCAGGATAGAATTCAATGTTGTAGGTGTGCTCGACCCATGTTTACTTTCACATTGGTTGATTTCTTAGCGAGAACATTTTTATCCTTGTTATTTGGCACTACCTGATTCGCTTACTTCTCTCCTAGCTGGACATCGTTGGCTCACGGTCGTAGAGGGGCGTGTCCAGATAACTGCGGTCCAATCATGAACACAGTGCGACAGTGTGGAGGTTTGCATTCTAGCTTGCGACTAAATGAATCCGCGAAATTTCCGTGGCTCTACTTATATATAGAACTCTTTTTTTTTTCTTTACCACCTAATGGCTCGCTTCTTTTGTTATTTTATTATATTTGTATAAAACTGTTGATAAATTTTATTTGCTTTTCGGTGAAAGTCGACTATAACTCTATGGAACATTTTCGGTTATGCAGAACCATTGATTAACACAGAAAAATACTACAGTAACATTTCCAAACCCTAAATATGGTTTAGGTTAAAGTCCAACACGCTCAGCTATGTAAAAATTAAATCTTGCAACTGAAATTTTACACCATTTATGATCAATTATAGTAAAATTCCATCGCTAACTTTTTATTGACTTCATACCACCAGCTGATAGCCTACATACAAATAATGGCGCGGCCTCCCCCCCCCCCCCCCCAAAAAAAAAAATAGACTCGATAACTTGCCATGGTCTCGTGTTATGGGACCGGAAAAATTCGCGGGTTCAAAGACCTGTAGGATGAACTCCATAGTTCTACGTACACTCGGTCAAATGCCACCCACTCATTGGCTGCTGTCTTGTGAGACGTTCCAGTGTAGCAGCCTATGATTCGATAAATCTTTGGATGGTTATTTCTCATTGGCCCAGAGTCATCCAGGTGAGTTGTGAACAAATAGCTGAGGCAGCACTGAGGTAAAACGTTTTGCATTTTAGCCTATCGCGAAATGAATTCGCGAATTTTTCCGGTCTCTAGTTATGAAACGCTCTAATGTGTTTATAGTGAACATATATTTACAATTTTCTATCACATATATGATTGGAAAAATTATTTTAACACATCGCGTTTTTAAACAGGTAAATGTGAAATTGTTGACCGTCATAAACTGAGAATTCAAACGTGTAAACCTGTTATGTAAAGAAATAAGTTCTCTTATATAAGGCAGTCTTAAAAAAAGCCAATCTGGAGCAAATATTAAGCGTCTGTAAAAACTTCAAAGAAGAAACGAGATAATGGGACAAAATTACTAGTTGGTGTGGGTTAAATGCAAAACTTTATTATATATAAACTTGTTAAGCGTTGGAAATTCGGGAAAGTCTAGTTTTTTTAGAGAAAAAACTAACATCAAACACTCCCGTCAATATGTTTCTCCTTGAAATGGGTCTCAAAATTTTGATTTGATGTGAAAAACTCATCGAAAAAAAAATGTATTCTGTGGTCGAAACTCGATGATTTTGGATTAGCAACTTCATAATCCAAATATTTTGTGGAGACAAAAAAAAGGTTTTTGTATTTGTGGCAATAATTAACGTGTGTGAAAACAGTATTTTACAACTAAATAATAGTTTTGCTGTCACTCAAAGGTAAATATGGTTTGTTGTAACCACAGGGCATATTTCGCGAAAATATTCCGAGACCAGCTGAAAGTCAAAACAATGTAGCACCGTCTGTGTTCCGTGATTGGGTGAGTTTCTTTCAGCTTACATGTCGGTTGTCACAACACCAATCATTAGAGACCTGCAAAATTTGCGGTTTCGATGGCCTTCAGGATAGACTGCACATACTCCTATACACTCGGGCAAATAACGCAAGTTCATTGGCTGCCGACTTGTAAGTCGTCTCAGCTAGTTTGTCTGTGATTCGATCCTTCTTCGGTTGAGGGTTTATAACTGGTTGAGTTTCGTCCAGATGAACAGTAAGCCAATAGCAAAATTATCTAAGAGGTATATGTGTTTGAATTCTAGCCTATCACCGAATGAATACGCGAATTTTGCAGGTCTCTACCAATCACATTAGGTCAGTGTGGAATCAAACGCGTCCTTAGTGGCTCGGTGAAACAAGGCGACGACTTCTCTCGCAGACGGCCGCCAATCACAAGGAAGAAACCACAGGTGCGGGTATACCTTGCTGCATTCTAGTGGACGTTCAGGGTTTTTTTTCGCGAAAAATGCCTGCCCCTATTTATAACTAGAGACCTGTAAAATTCGCGGATTCATTTCGCGATAGGATACAGTCCAAATTATTTTGACATTAATTTGCTTTAGTGATTCTGATTATGCCACAGTTTATCTGAATGACTCTGGGCCAATAAAAAATCTTTAACAGAAGAATTAGCGAATCACGATCATTCCTGTCAACAGGTGTTACGAGTCGGTAACCAATCAGCAGATGTCATTTGCACGAGTGCATAGAGGATCATGGAGTCTATTCTTTAGGGATTTGAAATCGCGAATTTTTCCGGGACTCTATTTATAACCAGTGAATTGAAGGTGGAAAACTTGACAGTGTACACAGAGAGCTAGCGGTCACTTGAAGTCAGGAAATGACTGCCAGGACGCAGGTCCCGTGGCTGGGATGCAAGGCGGGGTGCGCGCAGTGGCCGCAGGGGTCGCGTGGTCTGCAGGACGGACGACAGCCGCCAGAGGCGCGTGATCTCCCAGCTGTGCGCAAGGTCACGTGGTGGTCGCCGTATTCCCGGGGCGGGGACGCACCTCAACGCCGAAATACCACAACGCCGAACGTACAATAACGCCGAAAGCCAAATTGACTACAACGCCGACAGCTAGAAAACGGCTGTGTACCACAACGCCAAAATACCACAACGCCGAACGTACAATAACGCCGAAAACAATAACGCCGAATGCCAAATTGACTATAACGCCGACAGATATAAAACGTCTGTGTACCACAACGCCGAAATACCACAACGCCGAACGTACAATAACGCCGAAAACCATAACGCCGAAAGCCAAATTGACTACAACGCCGACAGCTAGAAAACTGCTGTGTACCACAACGCCGAATTACCACAACACCCAAATACACATTAACGCCGAAAAATGTCATTGCAGGACTGCTACAAAGGTTAGGTTAGGTAAGGCTAGGTTAGGTTAGGCTAGGTTAGGCTAGCCTAGGTTATTTAAGGTTGCGGTATTTCGGCGTTAAGATACATTATGAAACACACACACACACATTCATTCAGTTGTTTTTCATTTTGCTCCTGAGGCCCCCCCTCCCCGCGGCAACATTTTTCGGCGTTACTGTATTTCAGCGTTGTGGTACACAGCAGTTTTCTAGCTGTCGGTGTTGCGGTCAATTTGGCATTCAGCGTTATGGTTTTTGGCGTTATGGTTTTCGGTGTTATTGTTAGAGACCCGGAATTTCGCGGATTCATTTAGTCGCAAGCTAGAATGAAAACCTCCATACTCTCGCACTGTGTTCATGATTGTCTCGCAGTTGTTTGGACACGCCCCTCTACGACCGTGAACCAATGATGCCCAGCAAGGAGAGAAGTAAGCGAATCAGATAGTGCCAAATAACAAGGATAAAAATGTTCTCGCTAAGAAATCAACCAATGGGAAAGTAAACATGGGTCGAGCACACCTATAACTTTGAATTCTATCCTGAGGCCAGAAGAATCCGCGAAATTTCCGGGTCTCTAGTTATTGTATGTTCGGCGTTGTGGTAACGACCCTTCCCGGGCCACTCTCTGAGCCCGCAAGGTGGATTTGAAACACCTGTATGTCTGCCGCACAGCCTTGGGCCAGGAACTACTAGCAGCACGCAATTTTTTTCCGCAAAAAAATAAAGAACTGAATGCTAGAGACCGGGAAAAAAAATCAGCTGATTGATAGGGGCAGGCCTTTTTCGCGGAAACAAAAACTGAACATCAACTAGACTGCAACAAGGTATACGGCCCCAGCGGTTTCTTCCTTGTGATTGGCGGCCGTCTGCGAGAGAAGTCGTCGCCTTGTTTCACCGAGCCATTCAGGACGCGTTTTATTCCGCATTGACTTAATGTGATTGCTGATTGGTGTTGTAACAATCGACATGTACCTGAAAGAAACTCACCCAATCACGGAACACAGACGGTGCTACATTGTTTTGATTTCAGCTGGTCTAGGAATTTTTTTTTCGCGAAATTTGCATGCTCCTAATTATCGTGAATCTTCTCATTCAAAATCTTTAGAGATAATCTTTTGGTCGATTCTGAATTTGCATTTTTACCTCTGCAGAAACATTTCGAAAGCCTACACTGACAAATGATTGTAGTTATTGGATAAAAAATTATTTTCCGCTGTGAATATTGTCGGTAGAGATTTTTGCAAAAGCTACTAGAGAAGATTACAATATATATATTCTTTTTTTCATTGAGGCTACTGTTATTTATGAATATACCGACAGGCAAACCTCGTGCATTCATAAAAAATAAGCAGCCTAAAGAATGTTTGTTTCGCTTTTACGATTACCGTCATTATAGCTTGTTTGACAGCGCCTAAGGAAACGTAAGTAAATGAATAATTTAAAACAAACAAAGCACTTAATTGCAACGAACACAGTCAGGGTAAAATATTATTTAACGCTTAGGGCCATGTATTTGTGTATACGTTTTGCGAAAATATTTCTAGACCAGCTATGTGTTAACACTTTTTAGCAATGTTTGTGTTTCATGGTTGGCTGGAGTTTTTTTTTTTCAGGTACATGCCCACTGTCAACACACCAATCACAGCCACCCAGTGCGGAAACACACGCGTCCTGATTGGCCCGGCCTAACAGGTCAATGGCGTCTCATGCAGACGGCCGCCAATCACAAGGAAACAATCGCAAGCCCTCCATGCCTCATCGCTAGAGACCGGAAAAATTTGCGCATTATTTTCGTTATACCTTAAATTTCAAATATGTATACCTTGGTACTGATTCTACTATTGGCTCGCTGTTAACCTGGAGGTTTACGGGCCAATAGGAGACCTTCAACAAACGAGTAAACGAATCACAAGTTACCCAGTTGAGACGTCTCAGAAGTCAGCAGCCAATGAACAAGTGATACTAGCCCGAGTGTGCAGAGGATTGTGGATTCCATCCTGGAGGGTGATGAAACCACGAATTTTTCCGGTGCTACTTATCGCAGTTTTTTTTTTCGCAAAAAAAAATATAGCCATAAGAATGTGGCAGCATTTAACGGACTAAGCAAACAGGTACAGGACGAGGATGATGGAAAAGCGAGCAAGCCACGACGAATGTCCTCGGGCAAGATTCCGTGATAGCTTTCTTGGTCGCGTGCAATAACGGAATATCCCGTGAAAGTTTATTTTCGTGAACGTTTTGTGTCCAGTCGCGAGAAATTATCTGTGGCCAGAAACCGGAAAAATCATCGGTTTAGTCGCCATCCAAGATGGAATCCACAATCCTTTGCACACTAGGGCAAGGATCACTTGTTCATTGGCTGCTGACTTCTGAGACGTGATTACGTAGTTTACTCGTTCGATGACGGTCACCCATTGGCCCGTAGTCCTCCAGATTAACAGCGAGCCAATAGCAGAATCAGTACCGAGGTATAAATATTTAAATTTTAGCGTATCACGAAAAGAATTCGTGAGTTTTTCCCGATCTTTGTCTATACTGTTAAGATGTGTGTACTTCTAACAAATAAAATACTAGGAAACTCAGTTTTCAATGATATCGCTTGTAAAACTTCAATGTAGATGTCTGTAAAATTGCAAATGGTACAAAGCTTTGCCTTGTAATTTTACAAGTGATTTCTATGGCATCTGAGTGTCCAATAACTATTATTGTAAACGTACATAAATGTTTTTAAGGGTCGGGTCTTTGGGAGTTTTCCTAAAAGGTGAACATTTTTATCAGTCTCAGGAGAACATTGGCATTGCTTTTTTTTACAATTCTGGACAGACATTTTAAACATCACCAGAGAGATTACATTTTGGCGGACTTTATTTTAGGCTTTGTAACCTGTTTTTTTTTATGTATTCTATAGTTAATCGATGCTTCAGAAAGTTATACACATAAATTGCATTAAGAATCACCACAGACTCATTCCTGTAGCTAGCCTAAGTAATCCGCGAGACTGCATTACTTCAAAAACACCCGCCGAAACGTAAAAGCAGAATTCTTAGCTATGGTCGTTATAGAATCCCCAGTCCAAAACATGTGAGAAACCTCTTCGACCTGGAATTTAACCTGTAGATTTATTTTTAATCCGTGTAGCGTAAAAGATATAAATTTATTGATTTATATTTGAATTTTTTTTTGCACTCTAGTTATCAGAATATTTTTTTGTAAATCTACAAATATATTAGTGTAAGGAGTGTGCATAAAATATATTAATACGGAACTACTAACTTTCCTGAGAAGCAAGTGTTCTGGTCTGGTCTCCTAAAAGAATTTTTTAGAAAATGTACTGAAATTGTGAAATTTTACTTGTAGCAATTTGGAATAATAATTTAGCTAGCAAAATTACAAAATAATTTTTGTTCGATATTTTTAATTTGTTATAGTCATATATAAAGACAGCTCTTAAGGAGGAGTTTAAATATAATTGTATTCCTTAAAAAAATAGCTCAGTATACCGCAAAAATAAAAAAGTCAAATTAAAACGGCTCGTTTTATTTGCCTCTTTGATTAAATTTTTTTTTAAAGTTACATTTTATCTTTAAGAATTTAAAATATCTTCAAAATACACAACTACAAGCTATACATGGAAGTAAATAAAAAGTAAATGCCGGAATAACGCCGAAATAAACAGTAAAATCGAAGAGCCTTGAGCCATAATACATATCCAGTTAGGTGACATGGGTCTTTCTTTTCCGATTCGGCCGTTATCTGGTGGTTAGCTCGACCGCGAGCTGACAGGCGCGCATCTGTCCGGCGCAGGGACCACGCCCTCGCTTCTGTTGCCGGGACGACGCGGTATAAATGGGCCTTCCCTCTCCGCCGTAAAGATCACCCTTCCCCGTCACCATTCCCCAATCCCTCCCACTTCCACTGCTATTAGCGCGTAGCGGCGCTCAGCACGCGAGCCCGCCTCGCGACGAGCGACGGAGACAGCCGAAGTAGCGGCGGCAGCACGCGGGCCCGCCTCGCGATGAGCGACGGAGACAGCCGAAGTAGCGGCGCTCAGATCTTTTTTTTTCTTTCCTAACCTAACTAAAACTAAGTGTATTTTGGAGGGGTCCGGGTTAGGGAGGGACCTAGGTGCGTCTCAGGCCGAAGCCTATATGCCTAGTCATGCTGGGATTAGCCATGCAAGGAGAGGGTCGCATGCATCATGTGCTAGGAGGGGATTGGCCAGCCATGGCAGCGATTGGCGCCATGACTAACTCCTCTCACTCTTAAATCTAGACTATAACTAGAGATAGGTTGGGCCCAGGTAAAACCTGCATAGACACAGGGAAAACCCTGGGCACATTCATGCGGGATGCAAATTGGCATGCATTACGTGTAGGAATTTACAGGAGACAGAGGATGGTCTGGATGAAGTGTTGGACAGAGTAGAAAAGAGTCTACCATGCGGGGGTTGGGCACTTGGACTCATGGTCCGCTTTTCCAGTTGTTCAGTACTGGATTTAGTGACCAGGGACGCAAGCGCCCCAAGCGGCGCTCAGCACGCGAGCCAGCCTCACGACGAGCGACGGAGGCAGCCGAAGTAGCGGCGGCAGCACGCGAGCCCGCCTCGCGACGAGCGACGGAGACATAGACTAAGGGTTTCCCCCCTTTTGTTTTGTTAACCCAGCGCTCTTAGCATACGCCTTACCGCCCTGGGGCCCCCACGGGCGTGGATGCGGATACGCCGCATACGCAACCAGGAAGAGCGTTAGAGCTTTTGGCTATGCAAAGGGACTGAGGCTACCCATCTCAGTTTATGCACCACCTCCGGCCCCCTACTCCACTCAGCTAACCAGCAAGTTGGATGCTCCCTTGCCCTCTGGAGTATCACTTCTGGCGCCTACCCCGGTCTCCCGCCTCACACTGGGACTCCTCAATCACCCAGCGAACCCGCGGTCCGGTGGAGGCCTACCCAACCTCTGCCAGCTGTCCAGGCTGGTTACCGGAGCTGTCCTCGTCGCTCACAACGTCGGTACTTCAATGGGCTAGGGAACCCTGATACCTGCCCCTAAAGCACTCGGGGCACCACTCCCAAGTACGAGTCCTACCTCACCAAGAATCCTGGGCCATAAGAAAACCTCAGCGGGGAACCATTCAAACATGATGGATTATTCCCGTACTACGACCAACTTTTGGTCTCGTCGGCAGACTGTTCGCCGGTAGTTTGACCAGACCACCGCGCTTCAGAGTGCAGCCACGAGGTGTCCTCGTCGCCTCGGAAAACCTTCCGACCCGCCGTACCTCGGCCCGGCGGGTTTACAGCCGATTAAGGCCCGGATGTGACCACACTCGTCAGGCGACGACCGCCGTCAACCCCAGCTGGAAAATGGCAACTACAGTGCCCAGGCAGGAGGCACCTGGGGGTTTCCTCAGTACCTCCACCGACTACAAGGCTAAAGGGGAAACCTCGCCGTGCAGTTTACAGCCCGTTTTTAGGCCCGGTCGCCCGACACCGCAACCACCATACCCAGTCGAACTCCTTTACCATGGGGCCTGATCCATTCACTATGGGGCCCTTTGGGACCGATGCACCGAGGCTCGGCCGTCGAACCCCCCGGAAAGGTTTCTATCGCATCTGCTGTTGCCCCCAGATTCAGCCCTTTCACCATTTCCGGTCTCATACATGCAATTGAGGATGCACTGTGGCAGAGTTAGACCCGGCAGCGCCCTCTTTAGTTAGAGAGGTGCTATGACCAGAGGTTGAGGAAACCCTCCCAACATAGTCACCACGATCCTCCCCCAACAGCGGTGCCAACGTGGAGGCAGAGGGTTGCCACTTGGTGTGGAGAGGCTATATAATCGCGTCACACACCCTTTCCGTGGACTTGATGGTTCATGTCTCGGATACTAGAACCGGCAACAGTTCCGACACCTCAAACGACAATCGCCTTCCTATCAGCCGTGGATACCTTAGAGCAGGCAGAGGAGACCTCGGGGTTGCCTGAGTCTCCTCACCGACTACAAGGCTAAAGGGGAAACCTCGCCGTGCAGTTTACAGCCCGTTTTTAGGCCCGGGTGCCTGCTCTCCAGCCCGCAGCCAGAAAGGCCAAGTCCACTCCCAGCCGAAGTAGCGGCGGCAGCACGCGAGCCCGCCTCACGACGAGCGACGGAGGCATGTTTTCGGAGGCCCGAAGGCCAACGCACCCTCCTTCCGCCCCTCCCAAATGTGCGCCCTTTAAGGGTAGATTGGGAGTCTGCTTTCATATCTGTATAGTCCAGGGCCCCTTCCTACTGAAACTACCAGATCCAGAAAACATGTCCCCTCCACCACTATGGAACCCATAGTGGCTTCTTAGGAACCTGTAGACTGAAATCCCCACATGGGGCTATATGCAGGTAAGGGTTCAAGTCAGGCGCATTCACAGTCCAGAAAATCCAACACCATAATATATATATATATATATAAGTCCATTATATGTCCTTTATATGCCATTATATATTGATATATGTCCATTACATGTTATTTATATATTGATTATATTCCTTATATTGATTATATCCATTATATATACCCATATACATATTACTGGACATGCTTCAGCACCTGCTACCCATCAGTCATCCAGGTATTGCCATAGATTGAGGACCATCCACTGAGGCCAGGTCCCCATTAGGGCCCTGACTAACCAGTGGGTAGTCAATGATCATGTGCGTGCCTTATCCAGGAGTACATAATCCAAGTATCTCAGTAGTAGTTGAATACTACTCCGCTGACAGTTGCAAGGGAGAATGCTCACGGAGCCAGTGGCCCAACTTCATCTGCCACTTGAAGTCTCACTATGACTCTCCGAGCAAATTCACGGAAGAGAACCCAACTCTCTTTCCGTGCCACCACATTTGCAAGGTCGTAGTCACACCCAATCAGACCCAGGTGGAACTTCAGCTGTTCACGAAGATCCTCAACTTTTTCGCAATCATGCAGCACATGCCTGACATCATCCACTGTGTGGCAAAGCCCACATAGCGGATTCTCTGCTAGACCAAATTGGTGTAGTTTGGCCTTGAAGTTTCCATGCCCAGTTAGAAGTTGAACCGTGGCCCGCGTCAGTTCTATATGTTTGCACTGAAGTCGATCTTGTACATTCGGGAAGATCTCATAGGTATGCCTACCTTTTTCACTTGCTTCCCACTTGCGCTGCCACTGCCCCATGGTCACTTCTCTGAGCCTTATGTGGTCCTCCGGCCTGAGGGTGCCCGCAGCTTTCAGGGCAGCAAGCTGCCCTTTTTCAGCCACGAGCAGATCCAGTGGGATCACCCCAGCGAGAACCTGCAGAGCGTCATTGGATACGGTACGGTAGGCCCCGGTAACCGCAAGAAGGGCAGCACGCTGCGCCGACTGCAGTTTCCTCCTCATATGTACCAGTCCTGAACGATGCCACCATGCAACTGCACTGTAAGTCATGATTGGGATGAACACCCCTCTATACAGACATGCCAGCGTAGGCGACGATAGGCCCCGGTTGGTCGGGGACAATCCTCGGAGGCGATGAAACATCACCACAGCCTTTTGGGAAACGTACTCTAAATGCTTAGCAAATAAGAGCCGATCATCCAGTAAGACTCCCAGATACTTATGAGTGGTGGTAAATTTCAGGCGCTCACCCCCCAGGCTCACTTGTGGGTAGTGAGCCCAGGCTCCGCTAAACTTGCCCTTTAACATCATACATCAGGACTTTCCCGATGAGAACCGAAGTTTCACCGAGTCAGCCCAGGATGAAATCTGCACCAAGATCTCATTACACCGCCACTCAAGAGCAGCTCTGGAACAACCTGAGACGAGAATAAGTCCATCATTAGCATACCCAAAGATCTCGCAACCCTCAGGCAGCCGGATCCGGAGGAATCCATCGAACAGTATGTTCCACAACAAGGGACCAAGCACGGAGCCCTGGGGGGAGCCCTTTGACAAAGTCTTTTCTACTTCCGCATTCCGCAATTCCACCACAGCTATGCGGTTGCGAAAGTATTCACACAACAAGGAGTAGAGGTTCTGAGGACACTCCAGCTCTCTCAGCCGGCTGAGGATCCCCGGCCACCACGCTGTGTCAAAGGCACTGGCGATGTCCAGGAATATCCCCATCAGGTATTTTTCCGTACATCGCCCCACACTGCTGAGGAGGTCATGCAGAGCGGTTTCCGTTCCAACACCCGATCGAAAGCCGTACTGACGGATGTGCAATCCCCCCACTTGCTCAAGGTGGTGGGTAAGCCGCCTGTTAACTAACTTTTCGAGAACTTTCCCCAGGACTGGCAGTAGTGTGAGAGGCCGGTATGATTTTGCATTAGCCGGGTCCTTCCCATCACCTTTGTATAGGGCTCTAAAGATGCCCTTTTTCCAGGTCTTCGGAAATTTTCCCTCAGCGAGGGATTTATTGTATAACTGCAATAGTTTTTCTGAAATCCTGGGGTAGACTCTCTTAAGTATTTCTGCCGTTATTTTATCGTGACCAGGGGCTTTTTTGTTTTTCATACTATTGACTGCATCCGTAAGCTCTTCCCTGTTAAAGGGAGGCGTGTCCTCCGCATGGTATGGTTCTAAGATGTTCATTCTGGTGTGCGTATGCGAGTTGCTCTCTCCGACAAGGGAGTTGTCAGGGAGAAGCATTCCCATCATCTCGACAGAACTCTCCACTTTATCCGTGCTGAACTGGTTACCTATGTTCAATCCATGCATCGCACTGGCCACTCGCCGTCTCTGAGCAGCTATTCTGTATACTATTCCCCAGGGGTCCCTGTTACCTTCAGTTTCCACAAAACTTCTCCATGACTCCAGTCTGACTTCCCTAACTCGGTGGTTATATTCATGGCGGAGCTGACGATACCGCCGCGAACCTTCCTCACGATCTGCTCCTTGCAGAGAGGACAGCCGACACCTAGCTGCCCTCAATCGTTTACGTGCACCTTCAAGTTCGCTTGACCACCAGGGATTACCAACGCGGTTATTTTTGCGTTTCCTCAGCACAGCTTCTGAAGTCTCCTGTATTATCTTTGTAATTGCTTGTGCTCTCACATCGACTGAGTCAGATTCCAGCCTCTCCTGATACACCTGCACCTTCTGCAGGAGTACTTCATCAAATTGTTTCCAATTTGTGTCCTTATGAATGTAACAGGTCCTAGGGACAGTATCAGTAGCGATATTAGTAGGAAAAAGGTATACATAGAATTGAATCATTCTATGATCACTTGAGGTATGGTCTGTTACCTCCCAATTTGTAATCACTCCCCAGGCATGTTCCGTGCATGCTGTAACATCAATAAATGTCTCGCTTCCTTGGGCCGAGACATATGTGGCCATCCTCCCAGGCTGGTTTACGATATGCATACCATGTGCCAAGAGAAACCTGTCTACCTCCTCTCCATTCCGATCTACTACAGGTGAGTGCCACAACTCTGATTTAGCATTGGCATCTGCACATAGTATTACTCGCTTATTTCCGATACTTCTAAGTATCCTATCCCAGTGGTCCAGGTGAACTTGGACATCGTCTGAAAACTTGAAGTAGGAGGAGACCAGGTATATCTCTTCTCGTGCAGACCCAGTCAACTGCACCACTATATGATATTTACCCGAGAGGTGGCCACATACCAGCATATCTAAGGATTCATTCCAGACTATTATCGCTGCCTGGGGGTGTTCTCCTATAAATACCTTTCTTCCTGTCAGGCCTGGCAGATTTCCGCCTACAGAGTACGGCTCCTGCACCAACGCAATGTCAATCTTATTTTCACGGCATACAGCTTCAAGCTCAGCCGAGACAACCGAAGAACCCCGCATATTAAGTTGTGCACACCTAACCATAATCTATGCGAGAAGCCTCTAAGGCGGTCATCTTGACCAGAGTTGGGCATGTGCGGGCAGTAACCTCATGATCAAGATCAGTGAGGTTCTCTCGCTTACAGTTGGCACAGCAAACCCTCGTGGCCTCGCACTGCTTATTAGAGTGCCCTTCCTTTCCACATCGACCACATGTTTGCGCCTGCTTGCAACTACCGGAAAGATGTCCATATCTCTGACATTTATAACACCTCAGTGGGCTCAGAAAATCTGCAACCCTACAAGAGGTGTAACCCAGATAGATCCTTCCCATAGAGATCATAGTACGTCTAGTTCCTGGATTGCATTGTACAACCAGATGGACCTCCTCTTTTTTCCTGTCTCCAATCATCCTCCTGATTTTGAAGTTCCGCTTAAATTCCTCACAGGTGCCATCAGCTGCGCTACAATTCTTACTATAGATTGTTTCAGCCACAGCTTCATTAGCCAGGTTTCTTGGCACATCATAAATTATGACCGAAGGAAGAAGCTTCCTTGGTTCATGTACTCGCACTTCAGAGGAATCCTTGAGCACAGTTCTTATGTGCTTCAGTGTGGCATCATCTCCGGCTTCTACCAGCACTCCACCTTTGGCGACCGGCCTAATCGCCTTTATCTTGACATCTTTTTTGGTTTTATCCAAACCACCAACCAAGGCTGCTTTGGTTGTTTTGCTTGGTGCAAGTGTGTCCACCGGATAGACTACCAACACTTTCTTGACAGGTTGGATGGGAACAGGTCCAGCAGAGGTCTTAACAACTCGGGACGATCCTGGTTGTGATACATTCATCCCCCGGGCTGCAGCTGCATATGAGTGCTGCTGCACAACTGGAGCCTCAACACATGCCTCACTCCTGCCTTCAAGACGGCCTGCCAGGAAGATGTTTGTATGGACCATGCGATGTATGATCATCTGGAGTACTTCAACCCTGCGACGGAGGCAGCCGAAGTAGCGGCGCTCAGCACGCGAGCCCGCCTCGCGACGAGCGACGGAGACAGCCGAAGTAGCGGCGGCAGCACGCGAGCCCGCCTCACGACGAGCGACGGAGGCAGCCGAATTAGCGGCGCTCAGCACGCGAGCCCGCCTCGCGACGAGCGACGGAGACAGCCGAATTAGCGGCGCTCAGCACGCGAGCCCGCCTCGCGACGAGCGACGGAGACAGCCGAAGTAGCGGCGGCAGCACGCGAGCCCGCCTCGCGACGAGCGACGGAGACAGCCGAAGTAGCGGCGCTCAGCACGCGAGGGAAAGCCTTCTTTATACAGACGAGAGAGCCAAACGCCCGATCGTGCATCTTCGGTTTTTTTTGTTCATTGTAAATAAATATGGTGGTGTTGATGAAAGGAAAGACCATAAACAAGGCAACGGTATTTATTTGTAATTGTTTTTAGAGGAGTGCCTGTGAATGTTTATTTTGGACTACTCATGATAACTAATGGTCAATTAGGTTAGGTTAGATACATTATAAATACTTTAAAACATTTTGGACGGTTGATTTGGTTAGGATAGCTACATTAAATATACTGTGAAATCATGTAAACGGTTTATTTATAATGTAGCTAACCTATGATGTATGTTAATGAATAATTTTAAGAATGACATCTTATAAATTAAACCCGCACATTTGGAGAATAAATGCCCGAGAATTTTTTTTCCCCAAATAAATACACTTGTTGTGGTACGGGTAAAAAAGCGAGTATGAACTTCGGGAACTTCGGGTGTGGCTCTCTCGTCTGTGAAAAGAAGGCTTCCCGCACGCGAGCCCGCCTCGCGACGAGAGACGGAGACAGATATATTTCGACCTTGCGGCCAGCATATTCTCTACGTTCCCCTCCCAATATGCGCCCTTGAAGGGTAGTGTGGGAGTAACTTCCAGTTCAGTTTAAAATCATTCCAGAGCTTTTATAGTACAGAACTGTTAGGGATCACTCCCTATTATTGATTGGGATGGTATTAGAGCTTTTGGAGACGACCATGGCAGGGGTCCCAAACCAGCATAGATGCCCCCTCAAACACCTCTACCATACTCAGCTGACCAGACAGTTGGCTGTGTCCTGTGCCCTCAGACTTTCTCAGCACTGCTGGCGCCTTCCCCAATCTCCCACATCACACTGGGACCACTAAAAACACCCAGTGAACCCGTGGTCCGGTGGAGGCCTAGCTGTCCAGGCTAATACCGGAGCTGTGTCGTCGCTCACCACGTCGACTCCGCACCAGGCTAGGGAACCCTTGGAGCCTGCTACAAGCGATCGGAGCACCACTACCAAGTACGAGTCCTACCCAATCAGAATCCAGGGCCTTGGAGATAACCTCAGCGGGACACCATTCAATCTTTCATGGATTCTTCCCGTACTACTGCCAACTTGGCATTGATTCGGCAGACTGTTCGCCAGTTGCTAACCGACTGCCACTCTTCCGAGTTACTCCACAGGATCTGCTCGTCTCCTCGGATTACCCTCCGACCTGCCGTACCTCGGCCCGACAGATTTACAGCCGATTAAGGCCCGGAAGTGCCTGAACTCATCCGGCGGCGATCGCAGGAAGCCCTGACTAGAATGACACCACAGAGCGGTGCGTATACAGGAGAGCCTCGGGGATCCCTCGGTACCTCCCCCGACCTCTGAACTAGGGGAACATATCACACCTAGTCGAGCGGTTTACAGCTCTTTTTTAAGCCCGGGTGCACGCAACACCACAGCGCCATACTCAGTCCTTACATTACCATAGGCCTGATCCATTCACTATGGGGTCCTTTGGAGCCGAAACGCCGGGGTTCGGCAGTCGAACCCCCCAGAAAGGTTTCAGTCGCATCTGCTGTTGCCTGCAGATTCAGCTAATCCACCATTTCTGGTCCCATACATGCAATTGAGGATGCACTGCAGCAGGGTTACGCCCGGCATTGTCCTCTTCAGTTAAGGCGATGCTATGACCAGAGGTTGAGGCTACCCATCCCAACATGGTCACCACGATTCGCCCCCAGCAGCGGTGCCCATGTGGAGGCAGAGGATTGCCACTTGGTGCGGAGAGGCTATATATTCGCATCCTTGCACCCTTTCCGCGAACCTGTTGGATCATGTCTAGGATACTAGAACCGGCAACAGCTCTGACACCTCAGACGACAATCACCTTTCCCGCAGGGTCAGGTCCACTCCCGCTGAGCGACGGAGACAGCCGAAGTAGCGGCGGCAGCACGCGAATAGACTCAGCCGTGAGTCAAGACCTCGTTCCTAGTCAGGCCAGGACCCTACTCAATTTAAAGGGAGGAGGTTAGTGGCCCACGGTTTTGGGAACCTCGTTTTTAAACAACACCTAGCAAAACGGAACTCAGTCAATGCTATTCTAGCCATAAATTAACAAAAACACTTGTCAAAATCCAAATAACCTTTAAGCTGATTATGATAAATCAAGACCCGAGCAAAATTGGCCCACTGCCTGTAAACAAATGAAACTCAGCAATCTCCTCCCCCCACCCCTTCGAAGGGCTGGAAATCCCACGCAATCATAGTAACTTATCACCGCCTAAGCATCTCGAGATTAAAAATTAACCTTACACAGTCACTTTGCATCAGGGCCATTTTAACTCACACACCTCTACGGAGCTGCTAGCCATGTTTCCTAAACCCCTTAAAAATCGGAAAAGTAAAATTAGGATTATCCCTGGAGGTTGTGGGCTGCAGTCCGCAACCTGGTGCTCCTAGCGGACCCTGGGATCGATGCCAAGTTCGAGCATTCGGCCCCCGGGGCCACCATGGCGATAGGGACGTCGCTGTCAGCCGGGCAGAAGTGACTGCCTGGGATTGCTTCATGAAGCAACTGATCTGAGCCACGTGAGCAGACCCCCGCAGGGCGAGCACGGTTCTTTTAAGGGCAGCCTTCTTTTCACAGACGAGAGAGCCAAAACCCGAAGTTCCCCGAAGTTCATGTTTTTTTTCCGTATCTTTAATGTAGCTTTCCTAACCAAATCAACCATCCACAATGTTTTAAAGTATTTATAATGTAGGTAACCTAACCTAATTGACCATAAGTATCCTTTTATCAACACCGCCCTATTTATTTACAATGAACCAAAAAAAACCGAAGATGCACGATCGGGCGTTTTGCTCTCTCGTATGTGAACAAAAGGCTGCCATTCTTTTAAGGCCCGTCACAATTGCAATGTCCTAACCTGTGTCCGATGGACACCGATCACTGAATGGTCCAAGTGACTCTCTGACGTCATGCGTGGTGTGGGCGATGGTCCGAATCTCCCTGGTCCGAATACATTGGTCAACTTGACCTTTTTCCCACCTTCATCTGTGTTCTTTGGTAGCATAGAATAATGAACACTTATGCTATCTGTTTCTGGCTCTTGCTTCAAAAGGTAAACAGAAAATAACGAATATTTATTAAATTTTACTTTTGCTTTACAAAATATTAATGTTATTGACCTCCCACAAATTTCACTTAGCTGTGTAAATATTTACAAAGCATGAAAATAGTAAACAAAAACAATAGAAAAACAAATGTTTTGGCGCTCTATATATACTGCGCTCTGGTGACCACTTTATAAATCAGTAGATTCGGACATCGGACATCGCAATTGTAGACTTGGCTGTTTTCCGTGTGACAATGTGACGTCATTCACATTATGATAAGGATACGGTCCGCCCACAGACTCCGAATGATGTAGACGGGCCTTCATATGACCCGTCTAAAGCATTTCTGAGCGTAGTTTGGAGGAAAAAACATTAAATTTGACGAGAATATATTATTTAACACTTTTTAACACAGTTAAATGAAAGAAAGACACGTGGTCGGCTGTATGACGGCGTTACGTGAACGTCGTATGTACGTCGTTTGACGCCGTAACGAAAGACGACTTTCAATCCATGCTCGCTGTTAGTGGCGAAGAGTCAAACTGATGCCACGTCGTCCTTATGACCGGAGAGAGAGAGAGAGAAAGAGAACCATTCGAGTGACGGAGACAGACACCGTGTAATTCCTAGGGACCGGAAAAATTCGCGAATTCTTTTCATTATACGTTAAGTTTCAAATATTTATACCTTGGTACTGATTCTACTATTGGCTCGCTGTTAATCTGGTGGACTACGGGCCAATGGGAGACCTTCAATAAACGAGTAAACGAATCACAAGATACCCATTTGAGACGTCTCAGAAGTCAGCAGCCAATGAACAAGTGATACTTGCCGAGTGAGCACAGGATTGTGGAGTCCATCCTGGAGGGCAATGAAACAGCGAATTTTTCCGGTGCCTACTAATTCCGAAAGCGAATACTCCTACGCAATTCATGCATATCCTTGCATCCTGCATGTCTGTGCCCAGGGTTTTCCCTCTGCCTATGCGGGTTATACCTGGGCCCATCTTAGCATAGTTTGAATTTATATTTAAGATTGAGTAGTTAGTTAGTCATGGCTAGAGACCCGGAAAATTCGCGGGTTCAATGACCTCCAGGATAGACTACAATATCCTCTACACACTCGGGCAAATGCCAACTGTTCATTGGCTGCTGAATTGTGAGTCGTCTCGGCTGGGTGGTCTGTGATTCGACACTTCTATGAGTGAGGGTCTCTAATTGGCCCACAGTCCTCCATATTAACAGTGAACCAATGACAGAAGCAGCACTAAGGTATAATTATTTGAATTTTAACATAACACGAAATAACCCCCGAATTTTACGGGTCTCTAGTCATGGCATCGATAACTGAATGGCTGACCAATCCCCGCACAAAGCACAGGCTGCATGCGACCCTCTCCCTGCATGGCTAATCCCAGCACGACTAGGCGTATAGGCTTCGGCCTGAGACTCACCTAGGTCCCTTCATGACCCGGATCCCTCCTACAAATACATATGGCCATGTATATTTCGCGAAAAGCTTCCCAGACCAGCTGAAAGTTAAAACACTGTAGCATCGTCTGTGTTTCATGACTGGGTGAGTTTCTTTCAGGTACATGTCGATTGTTACAACACCAATCACAGTAATTCAGCGCGGAAGTAAACGCGTCCTGAGTGGCTCGGTCAAATAAGGCGACGACTTCTCTCGCAGACGGCCGCCAATCACAAGGAAGAAATCGCTGGTGCGGGTACACCTTGTTGCAGTCTAGTAGACGTTAGGGTTTAATCGCGAAAAATTCCTGCCCCTATGCATGCCCCTAGCCACGGGGCACTTGCTGGTTGACGCAGCTCGCGGCGAAGTGTGTCACTGTGTCAGGCTGTGTCAGGCTGTGTCGAAGAGCGAGGTCTGGCCTGCTGCCGACACGGATCGCTCACGGCCGGTGTCAGACATGTCGGGAAATGGCCTGCGGCTGGGTTGGCAGCACGTCAGTTTAAAGAAACCCGCCCGACGTCCAATAATGAGCTGTCAGTCAGTAGCCACGCCGTCGGAGATGTTGGAAAGATACCCCGAGACCGTTAGCTGGTCCACCCGCCGAAACTACGCCATTCCGTGCGTCCGTGAGTCCCGTCGCTAAAAACAGAGCCCAGACATTTTTAATTTTTAAATCAGCTGTCAACATCGCGTGTACAACTTTTTAATGACCACAAACCACAATCCACTGTTTGAACAGTTCCTGGTACTTTTACGGAAAAGTTCTGATAAAAATTTCTCAAGAGACCTACGATAAGCTACAAAAAATAATCTGTGTAATTTATAAAAATTTTCGTAATTTTTTTTTAAATTATTTAATTGGGTTTTGGGTTTTAGTAATCATAATTTAGACGAATAATGATGTTTTTTTGAGAATAAAACTAATTCACAGTTTATAACCAAATAAGTAGTGTGGTTGGTTGTCTTGCTTCAACGATGACGATTTAAGGAAATCAGAGGGCTTTGTTCCAGTCACACACGTGAGTAGATTAAAAAAAATATATATATGGACAGTATTATTCACAACCAAAGTTGAATTATATTTCTTATCAACTGCTTCACAGATTGCTTCTAAGCGTGACTCGCTCCTTGGCATGAAACAAAACCAATTCATAATTATTAGCAGGGCCCGTCTAGGGGGGGGGGGGGCAAAAGGGGCATTGCCCCGGGCCTCACATTCTAGGGGGCCTCAAATTTTATTAAAAATATATATTATTATTTAAAGTGAATTCCATTTTATACCTGGCGTAATAATTTGTCTTTAAATTTAGATACCTATTTATTTTGTTTTGTAAAGCATGATTCCACAATAAAAGCACACCGTGCTGTAACTTGTATGGTTTTATTTATAACTACTGAGTAAGTCACCGACTTCGACGCCGGTCGCCGATAACTACTGTGGTGCGGACAAAGCGAGCGGATTCATTACATACCACAACAGCGATTGTGGCGCTACGGGTGCTATTGTTCGATTCGAGAGGTCGGTTAATGTATTGTGTGATTCGTTTTAGTTCCAACAGATGTCATGTAATTAAATACGCGTAAAACTTCTTTATGTAAGATTGACGAACAACAATCAATATCCCTGTTTTAATCTATTTGTGCAACTAAATATATTTTTAGTGAGATTTTAAAGCTATTAATTTTGTTTTTGCAGTAATGATTTCATTTCTTTTAATGATTTTGTTGGTTCATGAATCATACGAACTTGTTTATGATGTTCATGTTGGTAGTTGTGTTCAACAATAGAGAAGTCCATCAGGCGGGAATAATGTAAACAGACCTTGAAACTACACCAGAGTTTTAGTTTGATAATAATTGCTAATTGGTTGTGTTTTATAATAATGTCACAAAATGAGTGTACGTAAATTTGATAGTGGTGCTTCCAAACGTAAAGCAAAAAGAAGAGAACAAGAAGAAATAAACAAACTTCCAAAACTTACAGCTTTCTTCACAAAGAACCATGAACCTCCTCAAACACTAGAACCATGTGATTGTGATGGTAAGTTGCCTTTGACTTTACCACTTTCAAGCTCTGATAAAATTAAATAAAACACAGAAGTAACTAAAATAGATAATTGTAATCCCATTAACACAACTCCAGAAATCCCCATAACTTCTAGAAACTGTGCTAGGACTGAAAGAAGTGTAGAGTTTGATAGTGGTGTTAATAGAAGAAATCCAGCAAGATCCTGCGGCATGGCCTGGCAATATCACTGACGAAATGATTAGTTATTGTGTTGATAAGGGGCCGGACTTTTTTTAGTAATAATGATGGAGACTACACAGCTTCTGCTAGGCAATATCCAAATTGTACTCGTAAACTAACAACATCTGCATTTGTGAGAGTTCTTGAAAATGGAGAGCGACAGGAGAAAAAATGTTTATTGTACTTTAAATGTACGGGAAATGTGTTTTGCTTTGCTTGCAAACTTTTCAGTAATTGTACACTATCTAAATTTATAAATGGTTTTTCTAATTGGAAGAAAACAGAAGAAAAATTGAGGGAGCATGAAAACAGTATTGAACACAAAGCATGTTCCTTAAAATGGGTTTCAAGAAAAAATAAGAAAATGTCAATTTCATCACATTTAGATGCACAAGTGACTACTGAGACAAATTACTGGAAGAATGTTCTTGTTAGAGTAGTGGCAGTTGTAAAATTTTTGTGCAGTCGTGGTCTTCCTTTTCGTCGTGATAATCAGATGCTTGGATCACCTCATAATGGTAATTACCTAGGAATTTTGGAACTCTTTGCTCAGTTTGATCCTTTTATACAGGAACATTTAAGGATACATGGGAACAAAGGAAAAGGTCATGTATCGTATCTTTCTTCCGATATATGTGAAGAATTCATTGAGCTAATGGGTAACGAAGTTCGGAAACACATGCTAAATGAGATTAGACAGGCCAAAATTATTCACTGATAGTTGATTATATACCTGATGTTTCCCATACAGATCAGTTATCTTTTGTATTTAGATACTGCCTTAACGGTAACATTTTGGAAAGGATTTGTGTTTCATTCCAATTTACAGACACACAGGAAGAAATTTAAGCGAAGTTGTAACCTGTACTCTAAAAGACAACACCATTGATATCCATGATTTCCGAGGTCAGAGCTATAATAATGCAGCCAACATGTCAGGAAAATAGGAGGGCCTACAAGCGCACATTGAATCAATAAACAGTTCTGTGCTGTATGTTCCGTATTCAGCACATTCAGTAAACTTAGTAGGAAAAAACAGTGTTGGTGAATGTATTCATTCAACAAAACTGTTTCTGTTTTTAGAAATGCTGTACTCATTTTTCGCTGCTTCCACTCACAGGTGGTCAGTTCTTGAAGGAGTTATTTCGGAAAGCACAGGAAATAGCGGAAAGCCAAAAATCACTGTCAAGAGCTTGTCGGAAACAAGGTGGTCATGCAGAGAAGATGCATTGAAAATTCTCGTCAATCATTATGGTGAGATTTTCCGTGCATTTAATGATATGTTCAACGACAAAAATGAAACGCAAGTCACAAGGATGGAAGCGAACTCCCTCATGAAGAAAATGCAATATTTAGAATTTGCTTTTATGACCGTATTTTGGTACGACATTATGGAAAGATTCGGTGCAGTAACCAAGCATCGACAGAAGCCTGGACTCGATGTCATAACTGGTCATCAACTGATGAATTCTTTGAAAGATTTTGTTTCCGATTTGCGAAATAATTTTGATGAAATTGAAGTTAAAGCAACACAACTAAGCAACCATGTGTTACAAATTTTTGTAGATACTAGATCTTCCAAAAATAAAAAGTTTTTGGATGGAAAAGACGAACTTTCAACTGTTGTAACATCCCGCGAGAATTTCAGAATTTCCACATTTCTATTCATTGCTGATAAGCTCCGCATGGAACTGGAGAAGAGAGCTGCTTCCTACAAAGATATTGCCTCAACATTAGGGTTTCTTTGTATCTTAACTACAGCAAGTGAAGATGAACTAAAATCTAGTGCGACCGAGTTTGTCAGAAAATACAGAAAGGATCTGCAACCTCTTATTACAAATGAATTATTACACTTATCATCATTTCTCAGAGAGCAACAAGTTGAAGTCAGTGTTACATCATTCACTCCACAAAAGGTTTTGCAGCACTTATACAACAGTGATATAATTGATGTATTTCCAAATGTAGCAATAGCACTGCGCTTGTATTTGACACTAACAATCACAAACTGTGAAAGTGAAAGATCATTTTAAAAACTGTCAGTTCTGAAGAATCAATTCCGATCTACCATGTCACAAGAGAGATTAAACTCGTTAGCGGTGATTTCTACAGAACATGATCTTGTGAACAGCATTTCATTTGATGGACTCATTAACTTATTTGCTGCTAAAAAGGCAAGGAAGAAGTTTATTGCAAAGTGAGGTAATAAATATGTAATTTTGTTTAGTCGGGATCTGCAACTCATAAAATTGTGTAGACTTTCGTAAATGAAGCAGAGAAATATTGGGGGTGGGTGTTGGCTATGAAATATTACTCCATTTCAACTAGAAAATTTTTTGTTATACATTATTTTGTTTTCCCTGCATAAATATGTTTCATATTTCTGCGTATACAGGCTGCATTCCATTATGGTACTTCTTGTCCTTTTTTATGTTAGTTATTACATACATACATGTCAATGCAAATATGAGTTTTTCATATCTGAAAATTATCACTACAATAAAAAATATTGTTGCCCCAGGCCTCGCATTCTCATAAAACGGCCCTCATTATTAGCCACTGTTTTACAACACCAGAAGAAACGACGGTAAGCATAATTTAACCCAAGCGTTTTTATAAGGTTACACGTTTAAAATAGCAATTTATTTAAACACGGGATAGTGTATGTCGTTGTTTCAGGAAAAGAATCTAATTATGATACAGTCAAAAATCAATATTTAAAAGAGAAGAACAAGTACATAATTTTAAACAGTATATTACACCTTACTTAAATATCAAATAAATCTATTCATCAGTTAAATTGTTCAGCCAAAGATTGGCATAATTTTGTTTGAAACTAATTATTTTTTTTCCCTTGTTGTGGAGGGTGGTGTTGAGCTCCAAGACCGCACGTGGCAGCTCAGTGATTCCCCGCCAAGTGCGAGCGGAAGCATAGAGTCGTCTAGAACTATAGAGCGTCAGTTCCCGCTGCGGGAGAGAGACTCGTTGCGCGAGCAGCCAGCACTGGGTCCCGCGCGACTCTACTGCCGGTACGGCCGGTCATAGGAACGACGATATATCGATACATCGGAAATATCGTTATTTGAAAATACCGACAATTTTCAATTGATATTTCAGTGATTTTTTTTATATCGTGATTTTTTTCCGATGATAAAAAATTTGAGTAAAATAATATTTTTCAAGTAAAAATACAACTTCATTAAAACTATCTGTAAATAAATTGGGGTGAAAAAATAATAAAAATGGTGGACCAAATGCTTCGGAAAGGAAAATTGCTATTTTTAATTATTTAATAAAAAAAAATATTATTTATTGGTCATCATTATTTTTTTACATGTTTGTTTGCTTCTTTTTGCATAACATATTCAGAAGTCTATAACAGTAACAATCCATAAAAATTACTTATAAGTTAAAAACAAATTTGGGGAGAAATTCTATCGAAACATAATAAGAAGGTATAATAAAATAATTTAAAAAGTAAAAATTAGTTGTATTTACTTTTAACAGGAAGAGATAATCTTGTGTTAGTAAATCCTTTATATTAGCTTATACAACTCAAGAACTCAATACAACACACATTTAAATAATAATTTTATGATAAGTAATGTACGAGTAAAAATGTTTGCATATTATTTCACAGTTATATCGTAAATATAGATGTTTTCAGACCGATATTTTATCGGCACCGAAATCATTCAAGCGATATATCGAAAGAACGCTGTATCGATGTGTTCAAAAGTTTTGCCATCCGTAGGCAATGCACGGCTGACGCAGCTCATGCTTTTCATGAGTGGCGCGAGTTTTCTCCCCTTCTGGCCGGCGCGGTGGTGCACGGATTGGTGTTTATTGTTGTAGTGGCCTGCCTCGTCGGAATACTGCTGCATCGTCGGTGAGCCGTCACTCCAGGCACAGCACATCTTCAAACCGTCACTCGGTCCTCGACGAGCCGCGAACCCAACCGTCATTCCCGCCAGATGTTCCAACAAAACCCAGCTTCTCATCAACAGCTGAACCCTTGTCTTGCAACCCCCACAACAGGACGCGCGCGACTCTGTGCTCGCTGTGTACACAAGATGGCGTCATCTGCCCGCCCGGCAAGTGACTAGAACGTTCTGGAACCAACTCCCCTCTCCGCGAAGCTTCCCCCCTCTTCCAGCCGCGCGGCAGGCCGGAATGCTGCCTTCACATTGCTGGACTCAGTGTCGTTGCCAATCAACGCGCAGAGTGCACTCTCCGTGTCCGTTCACTGACTCGCGCCACGCCGCTCGCTCGGCGAGTACGCGGGCTCAAAACTGTAGGGAACCGGGCATTTAATGGAGAAAATTGAAGGTATTTTTTTTCAAATATTACCTAATAATTCTTATCATCAGAAATATATGGAAACAAACATTTTACATTTTGACAGGACATTGCTTGCGTTTATAAACTACGCCAGGACGCAACACACAACCAACGCACAAAAATCATTATCGTTTACAAAGCTCGGACGTCGCATGTCGTCACTTCAACTTGAATTTGCAGAACAGTGAATTTAAAATGTCAATAATTTCATTTAAAAAGTGTCTATTTTCTTTCACTGTTGAAAAACTTGTTGAGTGAAAATCTTATGCAAAAAAAATGGGTGCGTGGCCACCACACGCGTTAGAAGCGAAACTTCACACTTCGAAAATCATCTTGAACGATATGAAACAATATTCAGTAATCAGCTTAAGTGTTAAAAAAAATATACAATAAAAACCCAATCAAGATTCAAATTTTATTGTTACAAAAATGTCAACGAAATACCTGTTAAGAGTATTTCAATTGACTCCCTGTCCATTATCAATCTCCACACTTCTGTGCGTTGTTCTTTTCGTGACACTCTAATTAATTATCTCCTAGATTTACCATACTGCTTGAAAAGCCTTTTCAATTTTTAAAATAAGTAATCGTATTTTCACATTAACTTCTGAATCTTCAAATGTTTTCGGAAAACTTTATTTCAAATGTTGAAGGCAAAAAACACATGCTGAAACGACTCTAGAAGTTAATGATCGGCCAATGCTTGCGTTGCGTTTTCGCGTCTTGCGTGATTTGCATACGGATATTTAAAAGCTCGAAAATGAAAAATTTCGCAGGTTTCGTTCATCGCGTAGTTTGTAAACCAGGAATAGCTCTGGACTAGAGACCTGTAAAATTCGCGATTTCAAATCCCTAAAGGATAGACTCCATGATCCTCTATGCACTCGTGCAAATTAGATCTGCTGATTGGTTACCGACTCGTAACACCTGTTGACTGGCATTATCGTGATTCGCTAATTCTTCTGTTAAAGATTTTTCATTGGCCCAGATTCCTTCAGATAAACTGTGGCCCAATCACTGAAGCAAAATAATGTCAAAATTACTTGGACTCTATCCTATCGCGTAATGAATCCGCGAATTTTACAGGTCTCTACTCTGGACATATGCCCCGGTGTGGTCTCGATGCAGTTGGCTGTCCTGTCCGCCAGCTCTGCACACACGGCCGGACCACGAGACCGCTCCGACCTGATAAACCCGTCGCGCTATTGGCCGGTCCGCCTCGACACCGGCGGGAGCCATGGCGAATAACATCGCGAGCAGAGTCCCTGGAGCTACTGCGCGACACTCCACTGAGGTAACAGAAGCTCGCGTCATCCCGAATCAGGGAATTCAGGCTGCTACTCGACAATGGCACACACCTGCAGTTAGTGGTATTAATCTGGTACTTTTCCGGACCCTTCCTTGCCTGATTATCAAACATAAAAATACTTTCAACAGGAATATCAAATGTAAGAATGTGAAATGTCACTCGCCAGAAACCAGGAATCACTGCACTGAACTAAAAACCGACAGTAGCGATATGTTCTGAGTGAACTAGCAGCATCGGCAGCGCAGTAAAGCAGCGACCTGGCAGCCAAGGCAAACAACCGGAATCTACCCGGAAAAAGCTGAATGCGATCAGCTGACTTGGTGTCGAATTACGGAATGCCGGAATAATGATGTTTGCACTGTAGTAAAGAAATGACCCAGAATTTCCCCGCAGTGATTATAGGTATATTATTACTTGTTCGGACTTTTAATTCGTGTCGACGTAGATGCGAGTTCAGTGTGTTACCACTACGTCAGTTCGCTCCTTCGGTGGGTGGACGTAGTGTGATGAACAAAACATACTTCTCATCGAGTCACTGGCTAGCAAAAATGTATTGCATCTTCCAGCACTTGGAGCCTGCCACAAAAAGATGCCGTGAAATGCAGGGAGATCTGAAAAACATCCAAGTCTAGGTGGGTTTTGTGATATAGATCAGGCACCAGAGGGAGGAGGCACAGATAATTTACCCTCCGCGAGTGAACGTTGTAATAGTAATGCATGCTCCCTTAGTCGTTGGGAGAAACTATTGAAGGGTAGATTTGTTCAAACGATAGATTTCAGGTTATACAGGCGGTCGGCTGTGCCTTAATCGGGAGAGGTGTCTGGGTGAAGACATAAGGCGACATTATTGGTAGGTAAACAGTTATCATGATCCTTCGTAAAGGTGCAGTACCTTACATTCCTTACGAAGACGTTTCGAGATTGTCTGGTTCTTAACAAACCAGCTTCGTCGTTAATATAACATATTAAGTAGACATGATTACTTATTGAGGAAATGTTTCGTGCCTAGATAGTTTGCAAAATAATGTAATAAAAATTATCCTACTGTAAGAGATGGAAGAAGCGTTAGTACATAGAGGCATGTATTTTTCCGAAAAATCTGAACTCTCATTAGACTGCTAAGGTATGACTACGCCAGTAGTTTCTTCTCTATAGAAGTAAAATCCACTTCAAACTCTATAAAAGACAGCATAACTCAATTTCAGGAAAATAACCCTGGGTACATCAGCAACAATAAAAAGCATAGATGATGAAATCCTGGAGCTTATGAATGAAAGAAGGAAATATAAAATGAAAGATCCCATTAAATACAAAAACCTGTACAACGAAATACATACAAAATGAAGAGCAGCAAGGCATTCAGAACGCATTTGCTTTCACACTGAAAGACTGTAAATGTTGTGCCTGCTGAGAGAAACTCCAACAGTCACAAAACACAGACATCACAACAATGTTTCAACGCACAGCAAGTCTCCAATCTCATTGCGAAAAAGGTGTGCTCCTATAAAATACTTATGGCGAAGTTCTCATCAGACAGTTCATCAGCGTTCTGCGACAACAGATTCGTTTTCATTGGCCCAAAGAAGAGAGCGCGTGGCTTTATTCGACGATCGCTGCCAGAAAGGAAAGAAATGATGCAGACGTGAACAAAGTGTACTGCAGTCAGAAGCTCCCACGATAAGGTAGCTCTGTATCTCGTCAATGAAGAGGTCATTACAGGCAGACACATTACACTACAAGTCAAGGAAACTGCGACTGGAACCATACCATCAGCTGCCTGCAGTGATCTCACGAGACTATGGAAAACCGACAGGAAAGCATTAGTGTTAGTGAGGTGGGACGCTCTCTGGCGCTTCTAGAGCGGTATCATATCCAAGAGCAATGCTGTGGACTGGCGCGCAGTCTTCTAGTCCTGCATAGGGAAACTGTGAAATATGAGCGATAGCCTACATTATATGGCGGAGAAATGAAGACAAAGTTGTAATGCAGGGCCCTTGAGTGCTTTCAAGAATCTGTAGAGGATGTTTCGTGTCTACAAATGATTCTGGAAACACGCATTTTATCCCTTCTTCTCTCCTAAAAATACAGTTTCGGAACGAAGTAGGGAAACAACAGGCGCCACTCGGATATCTTGAACAGTTTTCAAATTGCGTGGTTTTTCTTGTGTGCCCAAGTAGGTGGGCGGGGCCTTGAGGTGACGAGACATCGAAGACCAGCTAAACTTGAGTGGTCTCCGAGCCCCCTGGAAGCGACCCAGTGCTCACAGCGAGTCAATACGGGGGTTGGACTTGAACCGTCAGCCTGGCGCCTGCAGTGATGGCGACCTTGGGCGGCTCGCGTCTCGAGTTCCAGCGCGAGAGACCGCACTGCCGGTGCCAGCGACGCCGACCGGTCCAAGAACCACATTTTCTCATGCAGACTGGGAAAAAGAAACTGGGCAAGAGAAAACATTACTGGTGGGATCGACCAGTATTGAGGTGTTTTTAAAAGTTAAAACAAGTTATTGTATTGAACTTCTATGACTAGGGACACCTGTATTTCGCGAATACATTTCGTGTCAAAGAATTTCACAAAATACTGTAGCTTTTCTCCTGTGGCTATTGGCCGAGGTCGGTGAGAGGTGTCGCCCCGCTCTTGACGGGGCCAATGAGAATGTGGTCACCGTACTGCTGCACCCTCACAATTTGCCATGGCTCTTAGAAAAAGCTACAGTGTTTTGTGAAATACCGTGACATGAAATGAAATCGCGAAATCCAGGTGTCCCTATCTATGACTTTTTGAACAAGCTATGCGACTGTCATCACGATGGTGTGAAAGCGCTGTTCATAATAAAAATAATAATGATCATCGGCCTTCACTTCCATTGACTGAAGTTGCTAGGCTTCTGGGTCCCAACCGAGTCGAAGGCGAAGATTTCACTGACTTCGCAGTCGGTAACTGCTGCCCTGAAGATAGAGACTGCAAGGTCGACCGAAAGGTCGGTGAAATTTTCGCCTTCGGCGTGGCTATTACCCAGAAGCAAAGAAACTTTATAATGGACATACTTTTCTTTTTCTTACACTTTTTTTTTCTTAAAAAGGTACGCAGATTAATTTTTACAGTCATTTTTCTAGTTACTAAGAGTATTTTAAAATTTTAAATATATTCTTGATAATTCGCTTCTATTAACTCAAAAGGCGCGAAGGGACAAAAGAAAGCGAATGGTAATTTTAGCTAATGGTTATGACAAACGGTTAAATAATATTGCAAAAATTTCCGGGGTTGTGTATATTATGTTCCAAAAGTGAAAGTTTATTAATCTGCGATCAGGCGGCTGTCTGATCAAGTCCGGTACTCGATACAGTCAGCAGCTTAGCGGGTGAACTTTCTCCTTCGAGCACGGAGAGACGAAAAAAATGCGTGAGCTCAGTTCGCCTCAACCTGTACTTGAAACACGTGTACCTCCTGCGTGCTTTTGCTAGTGAAACTTTGTGTGTTCACCTCCGAGAGAAACATGAGTCGTAACCAACTCCGAATTGGAAAATGCATAATAGAACCATTCGGAGTCCAAATGATCGAGAAATTGTTTCTTAACAAAGGCAGTGATTACGTGACTTCCGATTGGAGCAAATTTTCGCTCGCTGCGGCAGCTTCAAAACTGTGTCACGCACGACATGATGAATTTTTAATTTTATCCGCCATTGCTTTTATTTAAGGGGTATTTCTAAAAAAAATGTTATCTCCATACCACCCAAGCATTTTCTGTTCTGCCACACAATAATTTCCAAACGATATTACTTAGTGTAATATCATGTGTATAAAAATGCGCGAAAGTCTTCGTAAGAATCGTCAATTGCGTGAATTATTTAACTCCCATGATGTTGCCAATATTTGTGGAATAACAACAATTGCAAAGGATGTATCGAGTAACAGTTTTATAAATATTTCAGTAATGACAAAAACCTAAAACAAATTAATATGACGTGGAGACCGAGCCTTAAGAAGGCTGGCGAAATTAAAGCTAGTTATTGTAATATTGCTGCCCAACCGGCTACGCATTTTTGTATAAAGATCTAGCTAATCGAACTGATCTAGATGATCTAGATTATATAGCTGATATAGATGATATAGCTGATATAACTGATGTAGATGTCCTAGCTGATATAGCTGACCTAGATAATCTAGATTATCTAGCTTATCTAGATGATCTAGCTTATCTAGCTGATTAAGCTGATCTAAATAATCTAGATGATCTAGCTGATCTAGATGACATACTGATCTAGCTGATCTAGTGCTTCTATCTGATCTAGTTGAACATCTGACCTAGCTGATCTGGTTGATCAGCTGAGCTATCTGATCTACCTGATCTAGCTGATCTAGCTGATATAGCTGAGCTAGCTGATCTAGTTGATCTATTATATCTAACTATCTAACTATTTAGATGATATAGCTGAGCTGGCTGAGCTAGCTTATTATCTAGCTTATCTAGATGATCTAGCTTATCTAGCTGATTAAGCTGATCTAAATAATCTAGATGATCTAGCTGATCTAGATGACATACTGATCTAGCTGATCTAGTGCTTCTATCTGATCTAGTTGAACATCTGACCTAGCTGATCTGGTTGATCAGCTGAGCTATCTGATCTACCTGATCTAGCTGATCTAGCTGATATAGCTGAGCTAGCTGATCTAGTTGATCTATTATATCTAACTATCTAACTATTTAGATGATATAGCTGAGCTGGCTGAGCTAGCTTATCCCGTTGATCTAGCTAATCTGTTTGATCTAGCTCAGCTAGCTGATCTAGATAATCTAGCTCATAAAGCTGATCTAGTTGAACAGCTGATATAGCTGATCTATTTGATCTAGGTGATCTAGTTTATCAGCTGAGCTAGCTGATCTACATGATCTAGCTAATCAATCTGATTTTGTTGATCAGCTGAGCTAGCTGATCTAGTTGATAAACTGAGCTATTTTAGTTACCTGGTCTAGTTGATCAAGTTGATCATCTGAGCTAGATTATCTAGCTGATCTAGATTTTCTGGATGATATAGCTGATCTAGCTTATCTTGATGATATAAGTGATTCAGCTGACGTAGCTGATCTAGCTGCTTTAGCTGAGCTATCTGATATAGCTGAGCTATATGATATAGCTGATCTAGTTGAGCTAGTTGATCTAGCTAGTCTTGCTGATCTAGATGAAATAGCTGATCGAGCTGATCTTGATATAGCTGATCTAGCTGAGCTATCTGATCTAGCTGATCTAGTTTAGCTAGCTGATCTAGCTGATCTTGTTGATCTAGCTGATTTAGCTATTCTAGCTTATCTAGCCTATCTAGCTGATATAGTTGATCAGCTGAGCTAGCTGATCTAATTTTTAGCTGAGTTAGCTGATCTACCTAATCTATCTGATGGAGCTGATCTAGCTGATCTAGCTGAGCTATGTGATCTGGTTGATCTAGTTTAGCTAGATGATCTAGCTGAGCTAGATGATCTAGCTGAGCTAGTTGATCTTGCTGATCTAGCTGATTCAGGTGATCTTGCTGATCCAGCTGATTCAGGTGATCTTGCTGATCCAATTTCGTCACAGAACATTCTTATGCTTACAGCTCCGTTAACATCTGTGAATTAATGGAAACTAATGTAATGTTGTATCTATAACTGATAACTCACCGAAAACCAAGGGAAAAGTCAATTCACTCATTTTTATACCTTTTCTTTGCAAATGTTTGTCTATATTACAGAACATTAGGGTTTTTGAAAATAAAACGTAGCTTAAGTCTATTGGGAATAATGTAGCTTTTCAACAACGAAATATGTTTTAAAATAGGTCCAAATATTTTTGAGTCTATGCACTACAAATATATAATAAACACATTCTCCCTTAGTATAATTAGCATGGATTAAGGTAAAGGTTTGAGTCCAACATCAGGAATAGTTTCTTTATGATAAGTCATTTCATAAATAATCTCTATTAACCCCTTAGGCATAAGCCGGAGATTTAAAAATCTTACACGATAAGATTAATTAATCAAAATACCTAGAAAAGTACGTATTAATAGAGACCAGAATTCGCACGGTCCTTCGGTTATGTGCTAGAATTCAAACAATTTCACCTATGTGCTATTTTACTATTTGTTCACATTTGAAGTATCAAATCACTGATTATCAAGTTGAGAAGTCCTTCAAGTCTGTCACCGACATGAACATGAACATTTTTCCGAGTATGCTGAAGACACTGGGGTCCATCCTAAATGTCCATGAAACAGCGAAGTTTTCTATTCTTTACTTATTAGTAGGGACTGGAAAAATCCGTGAACATTTTCTTCCGGGCTCTACACGAGAGGATTCACTACATCAACAGGAAATCACAACTAGACTGCTGAATAAACTTAAATAAAACAATAATAAACAGTCTTGTGAAATTTCGATCTATAAATAAACTGTCCAACTGATGTAGAAGAGAGCTGTGTTCCATTACCAGGGACTTGCAGAATCGTAAAACTGCCAACAGAGTAGACGTTAACTGGTTTAATAAATTCTAAAAGCAGGGACTGGGAAAACTCTCGGGTTCATTGACCTCTGGGGTAGACTCAGGAGTTCTCTGTTTACCCGGGAAAATGCCACCTGCTCATTGGCTACTGACTCGTGAGATGTCTAAACTGGGTTGCCTGTGGATCGTTGCTTCTTTGGAAAAATGTGTCCAATTGGCCCAGTGACATCCAGATGAACTGTGAGCCAATAGCAGAAACAGCACAACAGTATAAGTATTTGAATTTAAGCCTATCGCGAAATGAAACTGCGAAATTTACCTGTCTATTCGACAAGGGAATTACTACTTTGGCAAGCCCTGCAAGACCAGAAGTCAATAACAAATTTGCGCAAAATGTGTGACACAGTTATGTGTGACCAGCCACACGGTTCTAAGTTACGTGGTTTGGCGTTGTGTGTTTCAAAGTTAGGTGTTTCTAAGTTACGACAGTTGTGTGTTTCTTAGTAATGATAGTTCTAAGTTACGAAGTTTCTAAATTTTGTGTTTCTGCGTTATGTGTTTCTGAATGTTGATCGATCTAACTTATGGCGGTTCTACATTATGTGGATATTTTCGAGAATTCTAAGTTATGACTGTTCTAAGTTTTGTGTTTCTAAATTGTGTGTAGATCCACTGTGTGCTGCCGCGGACTGGCATCGGGCTGGCAGTTGCGTCTCTGCGCGGTTGTCTGCTCTGCGCCCGGACCCAGTCCGCGCGGACGCAGATAATGCCAGCGATCGGCAGGTCGGCAACTGGTTTGACGGCCCGTTGTTCTGTTACACACACACACTCTCTCTCTCACTCACTCACTCTCACTGACTCTCTCTCTCTCTCTCCCGGGGTGTGCGCTGCCTGTCACGTCACGAGGCCAGACACTCGCAGGCACCACCTACTCGGTTCAGACTCTGCGAGCAATTCTCTTGAAACCCATTCCTCACAACACTTACTAAATGTAGCTTTACATATCTCACAGCAGCCCACTTTTGATTTTCCGATGGATCTAAAAAAGGATTATTTTTTTAAGCATGTGTGAATTGTTCAAAAAATTAATAGAGACCGGAAAAATTCGCGAATTCGTTTCGCGATAGGCTAAAATACAAATAGTTATACCTCAGTGCTGCCTCTTCTATTGGCTCACAACTCACCTGGATGACTCTGGGCCCAATGACAAACACCTGACCAAAGCTTTATCGAATCACAGGCTGCTACGATGGGACGTCTCACAAGACAGCAGCCAATGAGTGGGTGACATTTGACTGAGTGTACGTAGAACTATAGAGTTCATCCTAGAGGTCATTGAACCCGCGAATTTTTCTGGTCCCTAAAAATTAATAATAAAGCAATGTCATCGTTTTTAAATCTTGAGATAGACGTGAAATTTGTAAAATAATGTTTACTTATTTTAAAGTCGAGAGCAGCACGAGGACATAAGAACTGGTCATGTGATTGACGCTTTCTCCAAGCGCGCTAATGTCAGGCGAGCAGTTCTCTGATTGGTCGCACACCTGAGAGCATATGTTACTGGTTGGTTTTTTGTTGCGAGGTTTGTTGGTTTTTTAATTAAATATACTCATATATGTTTTATTTAATTTAATACATTTTTTAACTAATAATATTTTTATGGTTGACAGTAAAGTTGATTCCTTTAGTTTCCTTTTACTTGGGTGTTTTTCCTGTTTGAGTGGAGAAGCAATGCCCCACAGTATTTTACGACTGCTGTCACAGTCATGTTGGCAAGTCTAGATTTTTGAGTTTCAAATTTCTTTTACGTTGCTGTTGAGCGTGTTGGAAGGGCTCGGCCAGTTTCTCCAGTTTGCATGCATCTCGTCTTCAGCACACACTTTCGTCTGTGCTGTGATGCATTTCAGACACTCCTTCCACCTGAATTCTCTGCGCTATCTATGCATTCACACGTTTGCCATCGGCTTATTTGGCCTTGGTTTTTCTGTGTTTTTTGCAGTCATTTTTCTTGTACATCATTTTTTTTGTATACAGTATAAACCATAAATGTTGTCAGTATGTCCATTAATAGTGACCGTAAAAATTCGCGGTTTCACTGACCTCCAGGATGGAATCCACAATCCTCTGCACACTCGGGCTAGTATCACTTGTTCATTGGCTGCAGACTTCTGAGACGTCTCAACTGGGGAACTTGTGATTCGTTTACTCGTTTGTTGAACATCTCACTTTGGCCCGTAGTCCTCCAGATTATCTGTGAGCCAATATCAGAAACTGTACCAAAGTACCTTCAACAAAACGAGTAAACGAATCACAAGTTACCCGGTTGAGACTCTAACAAGTGATACTTGCCCAAATGTGCAGAGGGTTGTGGATTCCATCCTGGAGGTCAGTGAAACAGCGAATTTTTCCGGTGCCTAGTTGTGGGCTAAATCGGACCAAAGGGGCACAAATAGGTAGAGACTGGAAAAATTCAAGGTTTCAATAATCTCTAGGATAGACTCCACAATCCTCTATGTACTAGGACAAATTGCACCTGCTCATTGGATAATGGCTCGTGACACGCGTTACCTGGGATGCTTGTGATTTGATTCTTCTTTTGTTGAAGGTTTTTCACTGGCTTAGAGACATTCAGGTAAACGGTGGTCCAATCACTGACTCACAATGAAGGTGAACGAGTTTGGAGTCTAGCCTACCGCGAAATGAATCCGCGAATTTTTCCGGTCTCTACAAATAGGGACGTTTACGTAAAAACATAAATGTCATTTTAACTCCATTTATATAACATGTATCGTATACGTTTAAAGGTATTTTTTTAGGGTCATGCATTTTTCGCGACTATGTTTCGAGATTAGCTTTGCGGTAAAATATTGTTGCTTTATTTGTGTTTCGTGATTGGCTGAGATTCACTCAAGTAGATGTCTGCAACTAGCACGCATTCAGTGCGAAAGCAAACGCGTTCTGAATGGCCCGGCCAAACATTGCAGTTGCTTCTCTTGGAGACGACCGCCAATCGTAAAAAAGAGCACGCTGGCGCCGGCATACCATTTTGCAGTCTAATAATTGATGAGGTCTTTTCACGAAAAAAAAAGTCCTTAGTTAATATAAATCGTAGGAAATGTACCGCAAAGTTTGCTCAAAATAAATTTTTGTTACAAACAACCATTACTGCAAGAAGTGGAAAAATAGGTGTTCACGGACAAAAATATGTTGGACTCCTTTAGTATGTTCACTATCGAACCCGTTCGAACTTGCAAACCTTCTGAATATTATCTCAAACTTTTGTTCAAAACCAATTTTATCATGGTTTCCCACCTTGTCGAGGACAGTGAAATGATTATCTGAGTATAAAGTCAATTGATACAGGAGTCTAGAAACCTTTTCACGAGAAAACTTAAGAACTGTTTCATGCTATAGAGAAGCTACCAGTGCAATTTTTTTTACGTAAGACAGGAGAAAATTGTATGTATTAGCATGTCATTTATACATTCGACACAATAATAACTTTTTATAGGTGGGTTACAAGATTTAAGAAATCATAAATAAGACTGCAGGTTTTTGAATAGTAAATTTTCTCTCACTCATTTTGGCAAGTATTTGACAACCAGGAAATATTTCATAAACGTAACCGTTTTACAGGCGAAATGTGACAGGAAATTGTCAGACAGACGACAAGACATTTTTCCGTATCTGTTGACACTGTGAAATCTGTTCCTCATATAACTTACACGTGTACAAAATTGGCGTTGCAATAATGACAAATTTTTTATATTTGTTTCATAAAAATTTTGAGCTGACAGGAAAATTTCGACAAATATGTCACTTATTAACTTATACATACTATTCTACGAAGTACGCGTTTGACACTGCTTGTTAACATATTTAAGCATTTTTATATATTGAATGACAATAATTGATAAGTAGGGCCAATGATTTTTGCCAAAAATATTTCTACACAAGCTGTGTGTTAAAACGCTGTAGCATCATCTGTGTTTCCTGATTGGTTGAGTTTATTTGTGGTGCATTCACTTTCGGTTCACGAATCACAGCAATTCTGTGCTGAAGCAAACGAGTTCTGAATGGCCTGGTCAAATAAGACGATGACTTCGTTTGGAAACGGCACCCAATCAAAAAGCAGAAATTACTTACGCATGAATACCGTATTGCAGTCTAGTAAACGAACAGATTGTTTCGCGAAAAATTACTGCCCCTAGTGATGGACAACCATTACTGACCCTAGTGATAGGCAACCCTTACTGCCTCTAGTGATATGCAACCATTCCTGCCCCTAGTGATATGCGACCATTAATCTGCCCCTAGAGATAGGCAACCATTACTGCCCCTAGTGATAGGCAACCATTACTGCCCCTAGTGATACGCAACCATTACTGCCCCTAGTGATAGGCAACCATTACTCTGCCCCTAGTGATAGGCAACCATTACTCTGCCTCTAGTGATAGGTAACAATTACTGCCCCTAGTGATAGGCAACCAATACTCTGCCCCTAGTGATAGGCAACCATTACTGCCCCTTGTGATGGGTAGAGACCCGTGAAATTCGCGGGTTCAATGACCTCCAGGATAGACTCCAATATCCTCTATACACTCGGGCAAATGCCAACTGTTCATTGGCTGCTGACTTGTTAGTCGTCTCGACTGGGTGGCCTGTGATTCGACACTTCTATGAGTGAGGGTCTCTAATTGGCCCTCAGTCCTCCAGATTAACAGTGAACCAATTACATAAGCAACACTAAGGTATAATTATTTGAATTTTAGCATAACACGAAATGAACCCGCGAATTTCACGGGTCTCTAGTGATGGGTAACTATAACTGCCCCTAGTGATACGCAAGCTATACTGCCCTCATTGATACGCAACCATTCATACATAATCAGTTTTTGTTATATGTAGATACATGCAAAATTCGCGGATTTTTTCGCGATAGGCTAGCATCAAAACAACAATACCTTCTTACCGCTTCTGCGATTGGCCCACATTTTATCCGGGAAACTGTGAGCCAATGGGAAACACTAAACCAAGAAAGTGCCGAATTACGGACAGCCTAGTTGAGACGTCTCACGCGTCAGTAGCCAATAAAAAGGTGACATTTCCGCGAGTATTTAAAGGACTGTGGAGTCTATCCTAGAGGTCAATAAATCCGCGAATTTTTCAGGTCTCTAGTTATATGTGTATCCTTCCTAGAAGGTACGGGTCTAAATTCCACCTACAAACTTCGGCTGCAGGGTCATCAAAACAAAATAATTTGAAAACCTCCATACGACTTATGGTTAGGGGCAGGCATATTTCGCGAAAAGATTCCGAGACCAGCTGAAAGTCAAAACAATGCAGCACTCTGTGTTCCGTGATTGGGTGAGTTTCTTTCAGGTACATGTCGATTGTAACAACACCAATCACAGTGATTCAGTGCAGAAGTAAACGCGTCCAGAGTGGCTCGGTAAAACAAGACCACGACTTCTCTCATAGATGGTCGCCAATCACAAGGAAGAAACCGCTGGTGCGGGTACGCCTTGTTGCAATCTAATAAGTGTTCAGATCTTTTCGCGAAATATGCCTGCCCCTACTTATGGTCTAAAGTGCTTCCCAAGGCTAATATAGCTCTTTGAAGTCGGGGCTGAAAAAAACATTTAATGTAAATAATAGAGAAAGTACTTAAAATGGAAGACTGGGCGTCTGGATTGTGTCTGAATGATTTTGCTTGCTGTATAAAAATTATATCATTTAAGAATTGGTAGTAACCCGTTTATTTTAAGCATAATTTTTGTGGCGTGTTACTGCCACCAAATATTCAATGAAATAACTTCGCTGCAGCGACGAAAATCTCGGTGGTTTTAGAACTTCATTCGTAGGGGCAGGCATTTTCGCGAAAACATCTGAACACTTATTAGACTGCAACAAGGTATGACCGCACCTGTGGTTTCTTCCTTGTGATTGGCGAACGTCGGCGAGAGAAGTCGTTGCATTTTTTTTGACGGAGCCACACAGGACGCGTTTACTTCCACACTGAATCACTGTAATTGGTGTTATTACGATCAATATGTAGCTGGGAGAAACACGCCCAATCACGAAACACAGACGATGCTATAGTGTTTTAACTGTCATCTAGTCTCGAAATCTTTTCGGGAAATCTGCATGGCCTTATTCATTCGATGTGATCGGCCTCTCTACTGCTGACTGGTTGTCCCTGGCCCTCGGTCGTGGAGGGGAGTGTCCGAACAATCGTGAACCAATCAGCAAAACAATGCTAAGGTAAACATGTTTGCAATCTCCCTTGCGACATTTAGAATTCGCGAAATTTCCGGGGTCTCTTACTATGGTCCAGCCACTTCAGAACGCAGAAACTCACATATGTTTGCAGGAAAAGCTGGTGGTATAATATTTATACCTAAGGGCATGCAGATTTCGCGGAAAGATTTCGAGACTAGAGGAAAGTTAAAACACTGTTTACCGTCTGTGTTTCGTGATTGGGTGAGTTTCTTCCAGGTACATATCGATTGTAACAACACCAACCACAGTGATTCAGTGCGGAAGTAAACGCGTTCTGAGTGGCTCGGTCGGATAAGGCGACGACTTCTTTCGCAGGCGGCCGCCAATCACAAGGACGAAACCATAGGTGCGGGTATACCTTGTTGCAGTCTAATAAGTGTTCAGATCTTTTCGCGAAAAATGCCTGCCCTTATTTATACAACAGAAAGGTAGGTTCTATCGGCGACCTGTAAGCTCAACTGAACTTTGCTTGTAGAGCTAATTTCATTTGTTGAGTTTGTAGTGCCCTTGAAAAATAATTCGTTTTCACTGTAGATTTATTAGAGTGTATAAGTGGCAGCAACTTGTTTCCAAGAAATCACTCGGTAAAGTTACATTTGACAGTTTGGACTAATTTTCTCAAATTTCCTGTCTCGCGTGTACCTGCGTATAGCGTAAAAACAATTTTGCGCTATATGTTTATTTACACAATATTTACAGAAGTACAGTGGTTCATGAACTGTATGAGAAAAAATCAAATTTATAAAAAGTACGTTTTCTGGCTGATTAAATTGTGTGTTATTCCTTCACTGTTAACAAATTTCACCTTCAGTTAAGGTAAAACGTTATCTAGGGATCTTCGTAAACTTTCAGACGTATTCGTAAATTTACGGGGACTTATTTAACTTACTATCAACGTGAACTTTCAGGGATCAACATACAGTATCAACATTACCTTCAACAACACCTTAAGTCTACAATAAACACTCATCTGCCTTCCACATGCATGTTTACACAGTTTACTACGAAACATTAACTCAGAATACAGAGTCTGTAACAACAAAGTATCCTTTGTTTGTTTGAGTATCCTTCTTCGTGGAAATACTGAAATTTCACTGTAATTTATAACGGTGTGACACTGAGCAGAAAAATAGTTGACCAAAAAAACTTTCCCAATTGCAAAGTTCTCACACACAAATATTCACTAAATACAATAATTTTTTTAAAAAGTATTAATAACAAGAAATAAATAATATTCTTATTCTTTACAGAATTATAACCACAACTATGGTAAAGATTTGCCGTGTTTGCTGTGTTTCCTACGAATAATATACGACAAAACTCTTCACAAGCATTTCGAAGTTTTTATTTGTTCTCGTCTGCAAGAATCATTCAAAGAACACAAGAATTTCATTAAGATACTCAGGCGTGCTGTCAATGAACGCATGCTCTTGCAAGAAGAAATAATCTACTTCCACTTAACTCTGCAACAATGAATACAGAAGTGTTTCCTTAGTAATATGCCGTATTGTGCACGCGGCCAAAGTGAACAGTTTGTTTAGTTAAGACCGTAGAATAATATTTTGCTCGTTCTTGTGTGGTGGCCTTACAAACGCTTGCATAGTCAAATTCAAGTACTACACATGAGTATACAATCAGTACCTGCAAAGAAACTCTGTAGAAGCGGTGTGTCTGACTAGACAACAAATTAGCACAGTTCATAAGGTTGATTAATTAAAGTCGTGTGCGAATTCGCCGGAAGTACGAATACTTACATGTGTTTGTCCCCGGAAGTGACATCACTAAGTGCAAGCGAATTGGAAGTAATTCTGCGGTTGTGAAAGTAAACAAATATTTGAACTTTCGCGTTCTTCCATGTCAACAAACGTGCAAAATTAGCGGTTTCGATGGCCTTCAGGATAGACTGCACATACCCCTGCATACTCGGGCAAATAACGCAAGTTCATTGGCTGCCGACTTGTAAGTAGCTGGTTTGTCTGTGATTCGAGCCTTCTTTGGTTGAGGGTTTAGTTGAGATTCGTCCAGATGAACAGTAAGCCAATAGAAAAATTATCTAAGAGGTATATGTGTTTGAATTCTAGCCTATCACCGAATGAATCCGCGAATTTTGCAGGTCTCTAGTTATAAGTATAGACCCGGAAATTTCACGGATTCATCTGGCCTTACAGTAGAATTCAAAGTCATAAGTGTGCTCACATAGTATTTTTTTGTTTTTTCTTGCTTATTACCACTACTTGATTCGCGCTACTTCTATCCTAGTTGGACATCGTTGGCTCCCGATCGTAGAGGGGCGTGTCCAAAAAACTGCGGTCCAATCATGAACACAGTGCGAGAGTGTGAAGGTCTGCATTCCAACGTGCAACTTAATGAATGCGCGAAATTTCTCTATCTCTAGCTATGATTTTGAAAGGAGGTTTGTAGGTTATATTTAATTGAAATCTTTAGCCATTTAAAGATTATAAAATTATTTTTTTAAATATTTTACCTGTAATAATATATATTTTATGATAATATTAATATTTTATCAGTAGGGGCAGGCATTTTTCGTGAAAAAACCTGAACGTCTACTAGACTGCAACAAGGTATATCCGCACCAGAGGGTTCTTCCTTGTGATTGGCGGCCGTCTGCGAGAGAAGTCGCCGCCTTGTTTTACCGAGCCACTCAGGACGCGTTTGATTCCGCACTGACTTCATGTTATTGGTGTTGTAACAATCGACATGTATCTGAAAGAAACCCACCCAATCACGGAACACAGACGGTGCTACAGTGTTGTGACTTTTAGCTGGTCTCGGAATATTTTCGCGAAGTATGCATGCCCCTATTTATCAGGTTTATGAGAAATGATTTAAATAAAAAAAAACTTATACCGACCGTAACATACGAAACAAAGATAGAATATTAAGTTTCTTGCTATAAATTAATGTTTTAGTAAATGAATGTAAAAATTTAGTTTCGTAAGTACCACGTATTTTTCGCAAATAGATTTCCAGACCATCAGTGTGTGGAAATTGTTGTTTTGTGGTTACCTGGGTTTTATTTCAATTGCATGTATAATGTCAGCACATCAATCACAGCCATCCAATAAGGAAGCAAACACGTCCTGAATGGCCCGGCGGAACAGGGCAATGGCTTCTCTTGCAGACGGCCGCCAATCACAAGGAAACAATCTCTAGCTTAAGCATACCTTACTGCAGTCTGACGACTTTTTATCGTGAAAAATACATGTGCTTAACAACTATCACATTAAATATTTTCTGGGAATAAATTTATCTATTGAAAAATATATAGGCTTATATATGTAGGGGCATGCAAATTTCGCGAAAAGATTCCGAGACCAGCTGAATGTCAAAACAATGTAGCACCATCTGTGTTCCGTGATTGGGTGAGTTTATTTTAGGTACATGTCTATTGTTACAACACCAATCACTAGAGACCTGTAAAATGCACGATTTCAAATCCCTAAAGGATAGACTCCATGATCCTCTATGCACTCGTGCAAATTACATCTGGTGATTGGTTACCGACTCGTAACACTTGTTGACTGGAATGATCGTGATTCGCTAATTCTTCTTTTAAAGATTTTTCATTAGCCTAGAGTCCTTCAGATAAACTGTGGCCCAATCACTGAAGCAAAATAATGTCAAAAGTATTTGGACTCTATCCTATCGCTAGAGACCCGTAAATTTCGCGGGTTCAATGACCTCCAGGATAGACTCCAATATCCTCTACACACTCGGGCAAATGCCAACTGTTCATTGGCTGCTGACTTGTGAGTCGTCTCGACTGGGTGGCCTGTGATTCGACACTTCCATGAGTGAGGGTCTCTAATTGGCCCTCAGTCCTCCAGATTAACAGTGAACCAATGACAGAAGCAGCTCTAAGGTATAATTATTTAGATTTCAGCATAACACGAAATGAACCCGCGAATTTTACGGGTCTAAAAATTATCACTGCCAAGGCTTAGTTTCACACACAATGTTGATTTATTACGTTTTCTCTACATTACTATAAATATTCTCTAAATATAAATATTTCTCTAATTATAACGCTGTACCTCTATTGCATTAGTTGTTCCGTCACAATTATTTTCAATGATTTTTTACTAACTGTAATAAAACGGATATAAAACGTCACGCAAACGTTTGTTATCAACATCATTTTAGCAACTCATAAAATTAATAAGAATTATGTTTTTCCAAAACCGTAGAAATCTGAGTATTTATTAGGGCTTTGGAAAATACTAAGTTTTTTTCATGATGTACTAAAAATAAAGCTTTCGAAGACGAAGAATACATATGAAAGGATAATCCAAAACTGTAAACAACATTATTTCATGCTTTCAGTGCATTCTAGGACTAACATAAAAATTTGTCTTCAAATTCATTAAAAAACATTTAGTAATAAATTATTCGGTAACAAAAACATTTTATAAACTGTTAAATAACAATATATTATGAATTGATTTAAAATCATGTCTGAAAACACCAAACATTATAAATAAAATAATTTAGTACACTTCGCCCTTAAGAATTTAACGTTGTTTCGTATCAATCCACCGCAATCATGACAGTCTGTCTGTTAGGAATGGCCGAATGGGATATTTAGTCTTCGATATCCAACCCTATATAGCTCTTAGTTTAAAATCTGTAAAGTTTAGGAATCCAACAATACATTTCATGTTGAGAAGTAACTGCCGAAGAAACCTCACATGTCTCGCAGTCAATTAACGGAACATCACATTTTTTTAAAGCGTTTTATGCTTACGTAGCCAATGTATGGGGGCAGGCATTTTTCGCTAAATAACTGGAACGTCTACTAGACTTCAACAAGGTATACCCTCACCAGCGGTTTCTTGTGATTGGCGGCCATCTGCGAGAGAAGTCGTCGCCTTGTTTCACCGAGCCACTCGGGACTAGTTTGATTCCGCACTGACTTCATGTGATTGGTGTTGTAACAATTGACATGTACCTGAAAGAAACCCACCCAATCACGGAACACAGACGGTGCTACATTGTTTTGACTTTCAGCTGGTCTCGGAATCATTTTCGCCAAACATGCTTGCCCCTAGGAATGTATTAGTAGAGGCATGCATATTTCGCGAAAAGATTCCGAGACTAGCTGGCTGTCAAAACAATGTAGCACCATCTGTGTTCCGTGATTGGGTGTGTTTATTTCAGTTACATGCCGATTGTGACAACACCAATCACATTAAGGCAGTGCGGAATCAAACGCGTCCTGAGTGGCTCGGTGAAACAAGGCGACGACTTCTCTCGCAGACGGCCGCCAATCACAAGGAAGAAACCGCTGGTGCGGGTATACCTTGTTGCAGTCTAGTAGACGTTCAGGTTTTTTTTCCGCGAAAAATGCCTGCCCCTAGAGAAATAAGACTGCAAACATGTAAACATTAGCGTTTCTTTGACTATTGGACTAAAAATTATTTCGAATCTATCCTGTACGACTGGGGGCTAGATTTCTCCCAGCCAGCTGTAGAGAGACCGGATCAAGTCGACCAATCTATAGAAGGTAAGGTTTCGCAGTGAGAAATCAGCCAATAGAAAAGTTAATGTGGGCATAGTATATGTCGGGCGGTAAATTTTAGCCGGAAGCTAAATGAATGCGCGAAATTTCCAAGTTCCCACGTATAAAACTATACATTTTTACAATACGTATATTGCGTTAATGGTTGCATATATGCATTAGTGGCTTAAAAATCTTTATTCGTATCTGAAACATGGTGCCATTTCGTATCGGAATTTCTGATGTAGGTACGGGTAGACGTTTTGTTGATAAACGTGTATGACCATTAATTCACATGGACAGTATGCGGTAATAAGTGAAATTGAACACACTTAATAATGTCGAAAATCTACTAAACAGTCGATAAAGATTAATATTTTAATTAACTTGCTGAATTTATGTAAATCTTGTTCCGCTCGACCTTGTGGAACTCGCTGAGTGCCCATTGGTCAAACGGCTTTTTTTTTTTTTTTTTTAGAAACGTTTCCAAGAATTACACCCAAGCCGTATGTGAAACTTTAAAAAATGAAATAACAGATACTAGCGACAGTATTTGAAAACCGTTATTAGCTATGGCCTTGACAGATAATTGTGTACGTATTTCAACGCCAAGAATGGGATAACTTCAGAAACCAGTTTATGTGCACAATGGAATCTGGGAAACGTAAAAAATATCGGTTATTTTAGAACACAATTGCGCATGTATAAATTATCTAAATTTTAAAAAAAGGAAGATCAAGTAAAATCTTTATTGAAATTATCATTCACAGGTAGAGTTTATTCATAATTGTAAACCAGGCGCACTTAACGTAACTCTTCATAGTTAAATTTTCAACGTATTCTTTCCGACTTAATATCACCGTCAAATGCCAAACATCATTAAAATACTCGTATTAATATTTGCGAACGAAATTTAAATGCGATAAAAAAATGCAACAACTACATTAATTCTTCAATAGCTTATGTATTAACAATCGTGAGTAATATTTAGCGCTAAAAATTTCATTTTTCTGGTCATTTTATACCAAAAGCAAACCACATTTAGTGGAAAAAGAAGCGTGACATAAGAAAAAATAAATAAAATTAATAAAAACGCGTGACATTTCATGTAATATAAATATAACCAAATTTAATTATAAAATGATATTTTTCTTATTGCATAAGTATCCTGTGGTGTTACAGGAAGATAGAGTCGGGTCAAATATTTAAGGTTATCAGGAGATGTCCAAATAGATTGTAGACCTTCTACAAGAACATAAACCTGATTTTATATATTTTCAGTAGTTTTATTTAAAATATCATATTAATATAATATAAATATGTCAGTTGGAAATATTATTTAATTTTTGACGTGACAACGTCTAATAAATCGATGAACGCCGGCTGCAGGCACGAAAAAGTGTCCCGTTACGCACATTGTCCCGTTACGCACATTGTCCCGTTACGCTGTGCCCCGTTACGCTCATTGTACGCTTGCGCCGCATCTATCTCTCTTCCACTCGATTTGAACAACCATCGATTTGACTTTTTCGAGGGACATTAAACTTGTAACACTCCCATTCGTTTCCTACTTTACCTATCATCGTCCTATCCTTAACAGAATAACACAGATTGGAAGAAGTTAAATAGCAAACATGTATAAAAGTTAGAGTTAAAATAATCTCTTCGTTAAAGTAATAAACGTATTTGAATTAATGAGTGCAAATAAAAGTAAATTAATCAATTATTTTTGTAGATTTCATTTCACCTCTTTCTTTGCATCCATACAAAATAGTGATAATTCAATAAAAATGATTCAATTTTATTCATAAAAGTGTGCAATAATTTCATCAATGTTTTGTTATGACGTTGTCACGTTAAACTATCGTCCGTAAACCGACTTTACAGACAGCTATTTTTTTTTTTGTTATTTTTGCCACTCCCGAAAAAAAATAAACATATTTTCCTACCACCCGGTGTTGGACACGCGACAGAGCCAACAGTGGCAGAAGGGGCAGCAGGAATCACTCACCTCGGGGAACATCTCCGAGGACTCGGGACAGCCCCTGAGCACCGAACACAGCACCGAACTCGCCAGCGACATGGTGCAGCGCGCGCTGGCAGGCCGGCGCGACGCCCTAGCTCCCCGCAGCACGTGTAGACGCCGGGCGCCGCGACGCTCGACGCAGCCCAGGGCGCACGCGCGCAGCTACTTCCCTCGGCCTGTGCGCACTGCCGGGCTGCGGCTCTGCACAATCCGCCGGCTGCTCTCATTGGACTACTTCTTTCCGATACCTGTGCTGGCCGGTCCCCCTCCTGGGCACTCCCCTCCCCCCTCCACACCTCATTGAACCAGCCGTCGTGCGTCTGTTGCCACAGCGCATGGTCTGCACGCCCACACGTCCTGCGTGCCTGCACTCCTCGTCCAGCAGTGGACCACCAACCACAGCACGCTCATTGCTAGGCAGCGTGGTCTGCACGCCCACACGTCCTGCGTGCCTGTAATCCTCGTCCAGCAGTGGACCGCCAGCCAGAGCACGCTCATTGCTAGGCAGCGTGGTCTGCACGCCCACACGTACTGCGTGCCTGTAATCCTCGTCCAGCAGTGGACCGCCAGCCAGAGCACGCTCATTGCTAGGGAGCGTGGTCTGCACGCCCACACGTCCTGCGTGCCTGTAATCCTCGTCCAGCAGTGGACCGCCAGCCAGAGCACGCTCATTGCTAGGCAGCGTGGTCTGCACGCCCACACGTACTGCGTGCCTGTAATCCTCGTCCAGCAGTGGACCGCCAGCCAGAGCACGCTCATTGCTAGGCAGCGTGGTCTGCACGCCCACACGTACTGCGTGCCTGTAATCCTCGTCCAGCAGTGGACCGCCAGCCAGAGCACGCTCATTGCTAGGGAGCGTGGTCTGCACGCCCACACGTCCTGCGTGCCTGTAATCCTCGTCCAGCAGTGGACCGCCAGCCAGAGCACGCTCATTGCTAGGCAGCGTGGTCTGCACGCCCACACGTACTGCGTGCCTGTAATCCTCGTCCAGCAGTGGACCGCCAGCCAGAGCACGCTCATTGCTAGGGAGCGTGGTCTGCACGCCCACACGTCCTGCGTGCCTGTAATCCTCGTCCAGCAGTGGACCGCCAGCCAGAGCACGCTCATTGCTAGGCAGCGTGGTCTGCACGCCCACACGTCCTGCGTGCCTGTAATCCTCGTCCAGCAGTGGACCGCCAGCCAGAGCACGCTCATTGCTAGGCAGCGTGGTCTGCACGCCCACACGTCCTGCGTGTCTGTAATCATCGTCCAGCAGTGGACCGCCAGCCAGAGCACGCTCATTGCTAGGCAGCGTGGTCTGCACGCCCACACGTACTGCGTGCCTGTAATCCTCGTCCAGCAGTGGACCGCCAGCCACAGCACGCTCATTGCTAGGCAGCGTGGTCTGCACGCCCACACGTCCTGCGTGTCTGTAATCATCGTCCAGCAGTGGACCGCCAGCCACAGCACGCTCATTGCTAGGCAGCGTGGTCTGCACGCCCACACGTCCTGCGTGTCTGTAATCATCGTCCAGCAGTGGACCGCCAGCCAGAGCACGCTCATTGCTAGGCAGCGTGGTCTGCACGCCCACACGTCCTGCGTGTCTGTAATCATCGTCCAGCAGTGGACCGCCAGCCAGAGCACGCTCATTGCTAGGCAGCGTGGTCTGCACGCCCACACGTCCTGCGTGTCTGTAATCATCGTCCAGCAGTGGACCGCCAGCCAGAGCACGCTCATTGCTAGGCAGCGTGGTCTGCACGCCCACACGTACTGCGTGCCTGTAATCCTCGTCCAGCAGTGGACCGCCAGCCAGAGCACGCTCATTGCTAGGGAGCGTGGTCTGCACGCCCACACGTCCTGCGTGCCTGTAATCCTCGTCCAGCAGTGGACCGCCAGCCAGAGCACGCTCATTGCTAGGCAGCGTGTTCTGCACGCCCACACGTCCTGCGTGCCTGTAATCCTCGTCCAGCAGTGGACCGCCAGCCAGAGCATGCTCATTGCTAGGCAGCGTGGTCTGCACGCCCACACGTCCTGCGTGCCTGTAATCCTCGTCCAGCAGTGGACCGCCAGCCAGAGCACGCTCATTGCTAGGCAGCGTGGTCTGCACGCCCACACGTCCTGCGTGCCTGTAATCCTCGTTCAGCAGTGGACCGCCAGCCAGAGCACGCTCATTGCTAGGCAGCGTGGTCTGCACGCCCACACGTCCTGCGTGCCTGTAATCCTCGTTCAGCAGTGGACCGCCAGCCAGAGCACGCTCATTGCTAGGGAGCGTTTTCTGCATGCCCACACGTCCTGCGCACATGAACTCCTCGTCCAGCAGTGGACATATTATTTATAAGTAATTTTTTTCTTTCAGGCCATTACCTTTAATTCACACTTTTCACCGTCGGTTTCAAGCTTTATTAATTCGTTTGTTATGTTTTATATATTTCTTATTTTTTTTTTGTTATGTCTATATATTTTAAAGTAATTGGTTTTTATTGTTTCTCTGGCAGTATTTGTGGGAAATTTAGTTTTCCATGTAGGACAAACGACGCAAGTAGTGTACAAATGTGGCTACTGGTTTGCCCTTTGTTGTGGGTGTGGTGGTGTTTCTGGCGTACGCCATCTTTGATTTTAACGTCACGGAGGCCATTTTGGACTCAATAATGTCTCAAAACTGATTCAAAATTTCCAAATATTTCCCATTTTCGAGGGAAAAATTCTTGTTTTGAAGGAAAATTTCCCTTTTTTGTACTTAAAAATGCCAACGGCTTGAAATGTCCATACTGAGGCTTAATAGTACATATTTATACAGCCTCCGATAAGCTTCTGACGACGTCATGTATTATGATATAACTGTTGCAAATTTTCGTTACTGCTACCATCTTAAATTTCCGTAATTATTATAAGATTTTAATTGGTTGAATTTTAAAATTCATTGAATTAAAGTTATTACAACATCTTGGATTCTAGATCTTTGCACTTTTCGTTACAGCCGCCATCTTGGAAATATGTATTTTTTATGCTAGAAAATCGGGAAAAATTCTAAAATTAAAAAAAAACTTATCAATTTTTAATGAAATATTATTTAATAGTGCATTTACGTCATGGAACTCGGAGACCTCAGTTCGAACCCGGCGAGAGAAAATTAAAAAATTACATCAGTTCCTTCCTTCACGGAAGCCACCGCCAGACTGAGCTCCCACCACTAATTCTAGGGTATATATACATCGCCAGCTAGTATGAGATCATGTGCGCTATCTTGCTTTCGTCTGCTGGAGTCCACCATCTTTATTTTGTATGATAGAATGCGCTACCATCGTGTTACTTTATTTTTTACCTGATAGAGTGCAGTAATCATTTATTATAACTGTGGCACCGCCATCTTGAAATTCGGATGCCATCTTCGAATTTCGTAATTATTAGCTATAAATTCGGTAAAAGTTCCAAAAATCATCAAAAAAATCACTCATTAATTTACTGATCGACTCATGTCCATGGTTCTATACTTGGTCAATGCAAATATTTTAATTTTATGTAAAAAATACTTATTTAATAAATAATGTTCAAAATCCGAAAAGTAGCCTAAGTTCCTAATGAACCAGCCTTCAGTAAATTTTTATGTCCGTCATCTTGGACCTAATTATAAAGCTAGAAATTCGGAAAAAAAAATCCAAAAATCATCAAAAAAATCACACACTAATATAATGATTGAATCAATCTATTCCTGTCCTTGGTTCAATCCTTGATCAATGCAAAAATATAAATTCAGTTAAAAGCATATTATTTAATTAAAATTATCTTAAAGGTCACAGGTTCGAGAAATAAAGCAACATAAATTCAAATAAAAAATGTATTACATAAATTCTTCAAATACAAACAAATAAATTTAGTAGCGTTTCTCGATTTCTAAAGTCTTCTTTCAAGGCGAAGCGAGTCCTTTGCATGCCTTGTCATGTGTTTTTCATTCAGTTATAAATAACAGTTGATTAACCTATCATTAGGGGCATGCAGATTTCGCGAAAATATTTCGAGACTAGACGAAAGTTACAACACTGTAGCACCGTTTGTGTTTCGTGATTGGGTAAGTTCTCCCAGGTATATATCGATTGTAACAATACCAATCACAGTGAGTCAGTGCGGAAGTAAACGCGTCCTGAGTGGCTCGGTCAAATAAGGCAACGACTTCTCTCGCAGACGGCCGCCAATCACAAGGAAGAAACTACAGGTGCGGGTATACCTTGTTGCAGTCTAATAAGTGTTCAGAAATTTTCGCGAAAAATACCTGCCCCTACCTATCATGTCTATTCAGTATCCAGGCACGTAATAGGCGGGCAGGCACATTGAGTCCGTGGGCAGGCACGTATTTGGCGGTCAGGTACGTCCAGTAGGTGGCAAGGCATGTATATTCGGTGGTCAGGCATGTATTTAGCGTACAACCATATTCAGGCTGTTGGCTAGACACGTTCAGTTAGTGGTCAGGCACATCCAGTCGGTGACCAGGCATGTATATTCGGTGGCCAGAAAAGCACATCCAGTAGGTGAAAAGACGTATCCAGTTGGAAGTTAAGCCTTTCCATTCAATAGCCAAGATGGCGGTCAAAATGTCATCATCAGCTTACTGGCGGCTGGTAGATAAGGAATTTAAGTCACTGTTGGGAATTTTTGCCATATATTATTAAATTTTTTTTTTTTACCTCGAATAAACAAATTTCATGACGCAATAATCGAACCGAGGACAGGATTCATCGAATCAATTAGTAAATTAATAAACGATTTTTTTTGTCGAAATTTAGGTTTTTTACCCGAATTTCTAACTTTATAGTTACAAAATTTCAAGATGGTGGCCAAGACGGCCGATAAGGTGGTGGACGTTGTTTTGCCGACAGTTTGGTAATAAATACTACCATTGCATTTTAGCGTGTAAAAATTAAACTTATATGATGGCAGCGCATTCTAGCAGACGAAAATATGACGGCTGTCATGATATCATACTGGATCATGTAATATATTACTTGACATTAGTGTTCGGAGGTCAGATTTCCGGTGGCTTCCATGGAGCAAGGATCTGTTGCCATTTTTAATTGAACGACATAAGGGTTTTTAACCAAGGACTCCATGACGTATGTGTTTTTTATTAAAATTTCAATAAATTTTTATTTTAAAAATTTTTCCCGAATTTCTAGCATAAAAATTACTGATTTTTAAGATGGCGACTTTAACGAAAATTGCAATGGTGATATTATAATTTTCATTTTTTATTATAATTTTATTAAATTAATATTTTGCAAATTTTAAAATTTTACGAATTCCTGCCTTAATATTTACGGATTTTATAGATGGCGAACGGAGCGTCATCCAAGATGGCGGTCTGGATCCAGTTCATGGTCAAATCTCTTCAGAAGTCTATTGGGTACTTGTAAATCTGTAATCTATGGGGACATTTCTTGTCACTGGCAATTTTTCGGGGGAATAAAACGGGAAATTTTCTCTCCAAACCGGAATTTTTCCCTCGAAATAAGAAAATTCAATTTTTTTCTGATTTTTGAGATTTTAATTTTGGAGAAATTTTGGCAATTTTTGGCAAATTTTGAATGCCAAAGTCAAAGGTCGAAGGTCAAGGTAATCCAAGATGGCCGCCTTGACGTCACAATCCAGGATTGCGGTCGTCACCTCTCAGCACCTCCTGGGGAATACTGGCTCGTTTTATCCCTTTTATATACTACTCTTGTCACTACGGACAGCTTATTATTTTGAAGTCCTTGGTTGTATCCGAATACATATGGATGCTCCTATAGCACACACATCCCTACAGCCTTTATCAAATGCACCTGCAATCTACCGTAGGCTACGCATTTCTAACGGATGGATAGTACCCGAATTATTTTACTGCTAACACCACCACCTGTTGTCAGTTGGTCGAACTAATGTTTGTTCACGTAGCCATTTTGAGTCTCGATATCTATGAATATGCAGCGAAACGTAAATAACAACGTTCAAGCTAAAACAAATTTTATGTAGCGTGGATGTTATGTATGTTAGCAATTGAAATAAAAATAGTGTTATGTATCCAAAATTATAAAATATATATACTTATAGTGAACGCTATAATTTAAAATTCACCTTTCGGTAATTTTTATTAACATTGTAGTTTGAGTTATTACTTACGCTTGTAACGTTTTCAAAAAATCGTTTGCCAAAAATCGAAATTAATATTATACACAAACACCAAAAAAAGCACTATTCCGAAGCTACTGGACGTAGGGACGCAACAGTGGATGCGAGTGTCACCTCCCTGGAAACCTCGACTTTAGTGGGCGGATGTAGAGATGCATCTGAATCCCTTGTGAGGATTCGGAAGCAATGCAAAGATGGCCTAATCCACTACGATGCACTTCTATTGGATCCCTTGGCTAAATGATCCATGGGGCTGGTATTCGTATGCAGCTCTTGTCTCTACGAGGCAAGCTGTTCGCAGGTACAGTGAGGTAGAGATTCAGGCTGGGTTCCCAATTGCTAGGGACCTGAAAAATTCGCGGTTTCGATGACCTTCAGAATAGTCTACGCAGTCCTCTTTATACTCGGGCAAATAACGCCAGTTCGTTGGCTGCTGACTTGTGAGTCGCCTCAACTGGTTTGCCCGTGATTCGTTACTTCTTTGGTTGAGGGTTTCTCATTGGCCCAGAGTCGCCCAGATGAACAGTGAGGCAATAGCAAAAGCAGCTTAAAGGTATATGTGTATGAATTTCAGACTATCGCGAAATGAATCTGCGAATTGTTCCGGTCTCTAGTGATTCGTACGTTCGTCAGCGCGAGACAGCGCGAGACAGCGAGAGAGGTGCCGGTAGAGCGAAGAAGAAACCTGGGGCCACGACCGTTAAATGATTTTAAAAATATTAATAAGGTTTTATTAACGTACTAAGGTTGTTTTCGTTGATGATGTTAAGATAGGGATATCGGTTTAACTTATAATCGCGATATTTACCTACATAAATACCCTTATATTTCGCGAAAAGATTCCGAGACCAGCTGAAAGTCAAAACAATGTAGCACCGTCTGTGTTCCGTGATTGGGTGGGTTTCTCCCAGGTACATATGGATTGTAACAACACCAATCACAGTGATTCAGTGTGGTAGTAAACGCGTGCTGAGCGGCTCGGTAAAACAAGGCGACGACTTCTCTCGCAGACGGCCGCCAATCACAAGGAAGAAACCGCTGGTGCGGGTATACCTTGTTGCAGTCTAGTAGACGTTCAGGTTTTATCGCGAAAAATGCCTACCCCTAATTATAGAACAATATACTCAAATGTCCTTATTTTAAAGTGGTAGCTATGTATACCGCAAATGTATATGTAGGTACACCCTTTGATTAACTAGTGTCTTTAAAGATTTAAATGTTACATCCAAACACACATGGGCACACAAATATGAACATAAATGTTTAGTATTTGAACATAAATGTTTACCGAAGTCCAGCCGATATCTTTACATGTAAGGCACTACACATTATTTAATCTTTATGTTTCCTATGTAAAATTTAAAATACATCAGACTGACGCGTGTGGTATATGACATTGAACGAATGCGATTTAAATAAACCGGACACCAAACCTGACGGTGAAACATTTATTGATTTACACCGAGGAGCAGCCATCAACATATTGGTACAGTTATGGACAATCAAATTTTGACACTGTGGACAGTGCCGTAGCCAGGATATTGTGAAGGAGGGGGGATTAGTATAAGCATTGTAACATTTTTATGAGGTTTCATTATATTTGTATTTTAAAAGAAATTTGATTTTCACACTCAAATCAGGGAATATCGGGTGGTTAGGACTCCAATGTTACACGTATAATTTTTAAGTAATGAGTTTACTTCAGAAAAGAAAACTTAAAATTTTATACTTAGATGTTTGTTTACATGTTGGTTTTTTTTTTTACTTTGTCCTTAATTCAGTTGTTTGATTACAATTTTGTATAAACATACTTGCTTATGGCAACACTTACGAAAACCTGCACTAAAAATAGACTACTTGGAAACACAATTCTTACCTCAGCTGTGTATGAGGCATATCTGGCTATAATCAGGAGAAAATACATTATTGAAGCCCACTAAGGATTACAATCATTCTTCCACAATAATATATCCGTAACCTTACTTAGCTAAGTTGCTGTAATTTTCCTATTGTGACTTAACTTGTTTTTTCTTCTTTTAAATTCTGTAAAAAAGGGTGCGGACCATCGGACCACCCCCTAGCTGCGTCCATGCTGTGGATGTGCAGGTGTCGAGCCCCTAGTCTTAGAAGCAGACGATCCTCACACCATAAAAGAACGTAGAAGTTGTTGACAGAAGGCAGCGTGTGCGGCATCAGGGTTATGGGAAAACAAGCAGTTTGAGTATGGTCATTATCTGTGTCATCCAATGTGCACCCAACCGTTATATGGTCTTTTTAATCACCGTGCGGGACTATTGGCTTCAATTGCGAGTCAAATACTTGCAGAGCCCAGGTCCCCGTTAGCTAAATAAAATGAAAAAAAAAATTAATATATGTTTTATGGCGAAGTCAAAGTTTATAATTTTCGCCCTGTTAAAATGCCATCATCATAATCTACTGCTTCCAGTTTCCTCCATCTTCATCTGTTCCTCAGCCACTCCTCATCCTTCACTCTATTCCAGTCTTCTTCCTCTCCTGCATCGTTTAACTATCTGCTCTTCCCACCTCCTCCTTGGTCTTTCTTGGGGCCTTCTTTCTGTGCACTCCAACACCAATGTTTTCCTAGGCAAGCTCCCTTTTACCATCCTCTGTACAAGGCCATAGTTTCTCATGCCTGCCTTTTCCATGATCTCATCCAAGTCCGGTCCTGCTGTTCAAACTTTAATGCTGTTGATACTTGACATGGCGGAGGCCAGTCTGGTCCCAAAGGCGGTTGTGCCTGCCACAGCCCCACCAAGACGTCTGCAGAGCGCTCCGCCGCGCAGGCAATGTGCTCAGGGCTGCTCAGGCAGAACACAAGTGTGTCGTCGGGAATGGGCCTCGAGACTGGAGGAAGTGCAGTGTTGCCCTCGTATAGGGCGTAGCCAGGGGGGGGGGTTAGGGGTTCTAACCCCCCCCCCCCCTTAGACCATATTTTTTTCTCATCTGAAAGCAGGTTAGCTAAAAGCCTGGGTGTCTTACTGCTATCACCGGCCACTGCACTGGAGGGGAAGAGTAAGCGAGCCCTACCGATTCTCCTTCCCTTCCCCTAACCCTGTCGCGAGCAGAAGCTGTAAGGTTGTGACACCGTGACGGGTCCCAAGCTTTCAAATATCTTACACCTACTGTATTTAATCAGCGCGGTAATTATAAGCAGGTGGTGACTGGTAAACTCTTCAAACTAAAGCTAATTGTATCCAGGAATAGGCCAGTTCTGCCGAAACCCAACCATTTTTATTCTTTTTTTTTTTTGTATTGTCGAGCTTCGAGCATGATTTATGATTTTGAGTGGACATGGAAAAGGCAATTTGATTGATTAAAATATCTTTAATTAATTTCTTACTTCATCACTCAAACAATTTTTTTTTAATTAATAATATTTTTACCATTACAATATTAAGTACCGAAAACTGCTCAAATAGCACTATTTTACACCTTAAAATCCCAATTTTTCCGGGGGAGGACCTCCGGACCCCCCGCTTTAATAGGGGGGGGGGGGGAACCATGCTTCTTAACCCCCCCCCCCCCCCCATACACAAATCCTGGCTACGCTACTGCCCGTACGCCATTCAATCCAGTGCTTCAATGTTTTCTCAATGTATGCTTGGTTGCTCCGAAGAAATGCATGTGGTTCATTACGCGTGTACATGCAGAATTGCAAAATGTTTATTGTTATTTTCTTCTATAGATGCTATAAGGTTACAAGGCCACATGTGTAGCCAGATTGAACATTCGATTATGTGTCATAGTAAATCTGAGGAACACATATAAAGGAGACTACCCAAGAAGTCAAGTTATTCATTGAGAACTAGTGAAACCTTCCTTCTCATTCTTCCGTTAGGGAGCATCATGGCAACTAAAGTAAAATAAAAATTAACTTTATATTATTCGAACAGCAAGAGGCGAATTCCGCTGTTAAGAAGCGGAACTACTTGGAACATGTATTATTTTTTAATGGAAAATTAACTCTGGCTGATGAAATGTTTAAAATCCTATTCAAGTTTTTGTTTTAATTTAAAACATTCACTCGGAGGTAAGCGCTCAACGCGTACGGTAGCGGCAGCTTCGAGCTTTGTTCTCTCTCTCTCTGTCTGTCCCTCTCTCTGTCTGTCCATCTCTCTCTCTCTCCCTCTGTCTGTCTCTCTCTCTCTGCCTCTCTCTCTATCCCCCTCTCTCCCTCTCTCTGTCCTACTCTCTCTCTATCTCTCGATAGTGCTTCGTGGCGGCCGTGTAGTAAATCGTTCGATCATTTTATTAACCCTCATAAAACAAGTATTAATGATTTAATTCAGTAGCATGTGTGTTTGCTCTGGTTTTTTTTTTTTTTTTTTTTTTGCTCAGATAAAAACCAATAATAAAAATATATTGCGATTAAATTAAAGGAATATGCTTTAATAATTTCTCAGGATTAAATCTTAAATCTTATGAGTATATGCAATTTTAATGTGTATTTGATAGTGAATTCCTTTGCGTTCATTTTGTAGAAGTATAATTTTTTTTTTTATTTTGACTCTATTCATTTTTCAATGTGTTGTGTATTATTGTTTGGCTATCCGTGTCTACACTTCACATTTGATAATTTTTCTCCCTTATTTCTTTTCTATATTTATGTTGTTTACATTTGTATTTGTTTTATAATTGAATAGTGCCAGCCTTTTTTGGACTATGTCTGTTGGCCGGCACTTAGTAATTAGTAAGTGTATAAATAAATAATATAAAATAAAGAAACTCTCGTTATGCTTCTGGTATTAGTCGCAACAGCTGATATGGATTCTGAATTGTCGCCTGCAGCTGTATTGAAAGGTCACCGGTGTACTTACTGCAGCAAGGAGTTTACCTTGAGAATAAATTCTAAGCGTCACGAGAGGGGCGAGTGTATTTAGGGTCTTTAGCAAAAATCATTTAGTTGCGGACAGCGACAAAAAATCATTCAGTCGGAGAAATATCTTGAGTAGTATGTTTTGGGGGCTCCGGAAACTGGCTTCTGGGTGTGGTGCCTGTGGTGTCGACCGCCATATTGGATTGTGACGTCACGGCGGCCATCTTGGATTAGTGTGACCTTGACCTTGACCTTTAATTTGACCTCCAAAATTTGCCAACATTTGCCCAAAATTCCTCAAAATTCCTCAACAATCTTCAAAATTTCCAATTTTTTGGAAAAAAATTCCGCCAAAAAATCTGAAAAATTTTGATAAATTAAAAATTTCTCGTTTCGAGGGAAAAATTGCCGTTTCGAGGGAAAATTTCCCGTGTTTAGTCCTTAAAAATCCCAGCGGCTAGAAATGTCCATATATAGGCTTAAGCATCCATGTCTACAGCCTCCGATAAGCCTCTGACGTCATCATGGATAATGACGTCACCGTTGCAATTATCTTTACGGCCGCCATCTTGAAAATCTTTATTTATTACCCGATTTTAATGAAAAAAAATTTAAAATTTATAAATAAATTCAATTATTAAATTTGAATAAAAACTATTTTAAAAATTTACATTTACGACATGGAGCTCGGAGTCCTTGGTTCGAACCCGATGAGGGCAAAAAAAAGAGATGGCGACCGATCCTTCCCCCGTGGTGGGTGCTGGCAGACTGACCCTCACCACTTTGTTCATAGTATATATATCGTCAGGTAACATGATGTCATGTCCGCCATCTTGTCTTCGTTTGCAGGAAGCCATCATCATTGTATCGTCGGCTAGATTGCGCTGACGCCATGTTAGTTTAATTATTATCCGCTAGATTGCAGTAATCATTTATTATTACTGTGACACCCTCCATCTAGTCATTTGGGGCGCCATCTTGAAAATCCGTAATTTTAATGCTAGAGATGCGGGAAAAAGTTCAAAATTCATCAAATAAATTGGCAATAAATATAATGATTGATTAGATCGACTAAGGTCCTTGGTTCGATCCCTGGCCGATGCAAAACATTTAATTTTATATAAAAAATAATAATTTCAATAAATCATGATCAAAATCCTAAAAGAGGCTTAAAATAAACTACTACCATCGTTCTATAAGCCATTACGACCATCATCTTGGATATTTGTAATTATTGTCTCTTAAATTTATAAAAAAATCAATCTTTAATCTACCTATAGAATCGATACTTGGTTCGATCCCTGAATAATACAAAACAACTTTAATTTAAAAAAATAGTGGCAGGTTCGAGAAAATAAAAACACAGCAAGTTCTTTAAAAAAAAAATATTACATAAATTCTATTCTACTACTACAAGTACAAAAAAATACACAGACAAATTACTAAAGTCTTGAGGATTTCTCGATTTCGGCATCTGCCACCCATGAATTAAAGCGAGGTGGAAAGCCCCACCACTTGATGTAGGACCGCCCATTTCTTCGTTTTATAATCTTCTCCACCAAGTACGTATCGGGATACAGCGTAGGCTGAATCTCTTCGACATAGAAGCCGCCATGGATAGGTTTGTGGTCCAAATCTTCGAGGTAGTAGGTCCTAGGCTCTGATTCACGAACATGTGTCACACGGAAAAGTTCAGGACTCCAGTTCGCAGTGAAACCTTTCTCGAAGATACCTTTCTGCTTGGAGATTCGCACAATGTCACCGACGTTAGCTTTACGCTTTTGTGGATCTTTCTTCTTCGTGTTGGAAAACACTGTTTGAAGTAGGCGATTGTCCGTTACGTCCTTTGGCTTCATTTTCGTGGTAGAATACACCGTGGAATTATACTCGCTTATTAGTTTCGGCAAGATGTCAAGCCACTTGTAATTTCCGTTAGCCGTGAACTGCCGCCACATCTTGGAACGCAAAGTTCTGTTAAACCTTTCGACAACGGAGGCTTTGACGTTACTAAATGTAGAGTAGTGTCTGATGCCATACTTCTTCATCAAGGCCTTGAAGGTTGCATTGTAGAATTCTTTCCCGAGGTCCGTTTGCAGGTGCGACGGTACACGTCCATCACGCAAAATACTGTCCATGACCTTGACTACTTCAGTTGCAGTCTTTGATTTGACAGGTCTAGCCCAAGCGAACTTGCTATAAACATCGATGACTGTCAACATGTACTTGAAACCTTTATTCAATCGTGAATACGGTATCATCTCAACAAGGCCCGTCTGGAATAAATCATCAATTCCACGAACTATGACTTTGCGACGAAGGTATTTTCGTCTAGCAGGAGCATGAAGTTCGCGAGCGATTCCGGTTCGACTCATTGTATGTAGCCGGCTTCCCTCAGTTCTTCAAGTATGGAGACTATTTCGTTGATGTACGTATAGTTTCCTACACTAAGCGAAGCATGTAGAATTCTAAGACGATCAACTAATTCATTGGGGTCGTCCCAATATACATAGTCAAATATCTGACCACTTTCTAGATTTTTTAAACCTTCTCCATGTATTGTTAGTTCACTGAAGAGATTAGCGAGAATGTCGATTTTTTCATGATCTTCGTCTTTATATATACCACTATCTGGATCGTTATCGCGAAAATGTGCATTGGTTAGCTCTAGCAGTTTTTTGTACTCTTGTAAGTCTTTGTGAGAATATCCTTTTGGCTCCCTGCGAAACAGCAATTCGTACACACCCAGAGTCCCGCGCGTTTTGAACTCTTCTACGCGCACGATATTTCCTGGTAGAAAGTCTATTTCTTTAGCACCGAGGAACCACTTATTATGTTTTCTGTACACTCCGTAGGTCGTGTCATTATTCCGGCTCGTAAACGATATCAGGTATGGTCGGACCATTGCATTAACTTTGTGCCCCTTTTTCGGTATTTTTTTCTTGTGCATGGACTCTGTACTCGTTAAGTCCTCTTCTTCTCGATCTGGTTCACACTTTCTCTTCTTTACAGTTGCCATTTCATCTTAAACTTCTGTCTTCACAATGATGGCTGGTTCTTCCTTGTTTTTAAGTTCGTCGAGGCGACTAGTTATTGGTTTAAATATCTCCTCATTTTCCATCTCACGTGCAAGTCTGGTTCATCTAGCAAGTAAATATTTTTCACGAACAGACTGTATAGCTCGATGAAGGTCACTGGCCATGTCCGACATTGTACTGGCTGGAAACATATTGCAAGACATCCTTTTATACTTTTTTATTTGTTCACAGAAACTTCTTTCTTGTGTTTGGCTAAATCTGAATTTGTTGACAAGTGAGATAGTGATGCTTTCAGACTACTTTGAAAAGTTCTCAAATCGTCACGTCTTTGTGCATTCGATACTTCAATCATGTCGCGAATGCGAGAATCCGAGGCTTCCACACGCTGGTCGATGGCAACGAGATAATCTAGTAATTCGTCTTTTGCGCGTTTTAGTTCTTGGCCGAGTAGCGAAATGTATTTGCGGATAACATCATCATGCGACTTGAGAGCAGTACGTAAGTCTCGACTGCTGCGTCCAAATTTGGAGATGCTATGACTCATTTTCGACGATAAACTGATCGAAACCTCGTCAGTACCTGCCCTTATATAGAGGCCAGTCTTTGGCTATAACTAGGAATCCGTGTTCGTCTTTCCAACACAAGGAGCACATGTCTTTGAATTCCTGGAATGTCATGTCGGTGTTTACGTGATCGTCATAAGCGTGACGTAAATTAAGTTCGTCCATGCGAAAAAGCACTATTACATTTGCGTTGTCTCGTAGGAGATGTTTTGGAATACTACTGTACGTCTGACACAGGTAAACGCAGTCTACCTTGGAGTGTCTGCCCATGGAAAAGTACTCTTGTATTATGCCTTGCTTCTCGCACATTACATCGTCGAAAACAAACACGGAATTGGCTTTTGTTTCGCTTGGAGGTACCACATCTGCATTATCATTAAATGGAAAATACTCCAGACCATCCACCAATTGTAGAACCGTAGCTAGGCGCTGGTACTTTGGCTGTTGCAACGACTTGGAATACAAGTAAACTTTTCGAACCTAAGTCCGTTTAATTCCTCCAGTAAACTCAGCAGAACGCACGTTTTGCCGCAGTTGGACGGACCCGCCATTATGCAACGTATGGCAGAAGGCAACAGTAAGCCATGTCGTGATTCACGCGCACTAAATACATCGTCTTGCGTAACGTGCACGGGCAAACACACTTCTTGCTTGACGACTTGCATTGTACTGACGAAATTGTATAAAATCAAACACATTTATACTTTCTGGTCAGTTGTGCGGAATGACTCGAAGAGGTAAGAACAAAAAACACATCGGTGCAGGACTCGTGAACTCGCTGATAAACAATCTGCTATTCGAGCTACACATTCCCGGCTACAGATTCTGCGGCCCCGGCACTAAACTAGCGAAAAGGTTAGCTCGCGGTGACGTGGGCATTAATTCTCTCGACGAAAAGTGCAAGCAGCACGATATCGCATATTCATTAAGCAAGGATCTGGAATCCAGACACCGGGCCGACGAGATATTGGCACAGGAAGCCGAAGATATAAGTAAATCGTCGAACGCGGGACTAGGAGAGAAAATCGCAGCCTGGGGCGTTTCCAAAATCATGAAGGCAAAGACCAAATTAGGACTGGGTGCTCGTCGAGCCAGCTCCATCAAGTCAAAGACTAACTCACGCAAGACCAAACGCAAGACTGGTGCAGGCGTGCAAAAAGCCAAGCAAAAATTACAGACTCTCAACAAGAATATTAAAGGAGGATTTCTTCCTTTGCTTTTGCCTGCATTGGGTGCTCTCGGCGGCCTCATCGGTGCAACGAGCGGTATAGTGCGGGCAGCCAACACTTCGAAGAATGAGCGCAAGCAGTTAAAAGAAGCACAGCGACACAATGCCAGCATGGAAACCATTGCCATGGGTAAAAAAAACGGCGCAGGACTCTACTTGCAACCTCACAAATCAGGTCGAGGCATGAGAAAGAAACGAATGAAAAAATCTTAAGTTCTTTGCCGAAACGTCCGCTCACCAATATAGATTTGATCAAGTACGTTCGAAAACTGAAAATACCAAATTTCCGAGGCATGTTTATGCGAGACACTTTACCCAGCAAGCCAAAGACACGTGAGCGCGCCATAATTAATTTAGATACGTCAGCGGGTCGCGGTACGCACTGGGTGGCATATGTAAAGACTGGAAAAATGGCCCAGTACTACGATAGTTTTGGAAATTTACGGCCTCCGCCAGAACTGCGACAGTACCTGGGTCGAACCACTACGTTGTTTTACAATTACGAAATGGAACAGAGGCCTAATCAAACAAACTGCGGACACTTGTGTCTTCGCTTTTTAACAAACAAAAATTAGCTGACAAATAAACATTGCTACTTAAAGTTTGTGCAGTGATGATAATTTATTAGTCATGTCGATAACACTTACCTTGACAGGTCACGCATCTGAGCTGCGGGCGGTTCATTTCCCGCCTCTGGATTTAGACGGAGAATGGTGTATCAGACTCGTAGATTTTCAAACGTATAATGCCATACCGAATTTCGACGAAGAAAATTGCAAGATCTGCTTCCTGAAAAGCGATGGGACCGCTCATGGAATACAGTTACCTGTTGGCTCTTACGAAATTGACGACATTGCAAATTACATCAGGGATATGTTACCACAGGATGTAGACTTTCAACTGCGTGGAAATCCAAACACTCAAAAAAAGCATTCTAACATGCAGTGAAAATGTCGACTTTACGAAACCTGGGACCATAGGTACGATGCTCGGATTCGAATCAGAGGTGTATGATACAGGAAGAACGTACGACTCTACACGCACAGTAAACATTTTGCCTGTGAATGACATCAGAATAAACTGTAATTTGGCAAGTGGAACGTATCTCAACGGAAGACTAAGCAACATTCTGCACGAGTTTTCGCCGATGGTCCCGCCAGGATATAAACTGGTCGAAGTACCGCAAAGTATCATTTACGTTCCAGTCGTCGTGAAGTGTGCACGCGAAGTCGTCGTCAGAATCGTTGACCAGCGAGGGCAATTGGTGAATTTTCAAGACGAAGAAATTACATTACGTCTGCACTTGAAGCGATGGGCATAAAGCTCGTAACACCGAACATTTATAAAAGAAATCGTATTGGCGTGAATAAGAACAGTTCTCTACCAGACATCGGTGCATTAACACCTGACAACATAAAGTATCTTTTTAGTATTGGACAAGTGCCGAATAAATATAGAAGACGAAATCCTCAACGTGGAAGATCCGGTCATTTTTGATGACAGCATTACAAAAATGGAATTGCACGAGTACCAGCCTTTCCTGCTCGGACCGTACGCACTACCATGAGAAGTACGCATTGCTGTACAGCACCAAGATATCTGTACTTTACCTTCGCAGTCATTTTTACGTATAATAGGCACGCTGACAAAAGCGGATGGTACGCACCCGACAACAACGTCAATATCCTGCAATGGTATTCTTCACCTAATCGAGCACATTACATATGTACTCAATAGCGTCGAGGTAGACCAGACGAGAGATGTAGGCATAACATCTTGTTATGATTCAACTTTAAGATGGATCTCAATTCTTGACTATTCCAAGACAGGGTGATAGGGGGCTCAAGACTAACAATGAAAGACAATTCAATATAGAGACTTGATTTACTGTCACGTACTATTATAGAGTTAGCGGTCACCAAATTAGACAATAATCAGGGAGCCTCGCTACCACACCTCGGCAGGTTCCTTACCCGCGCTGTGCTGGGTCGCGCTCGCGGCAGGATCTCGACGACGGACTGCGGCGGCCGAGGACCACGGCGCTCCGTGGTTCAGATGTCCCGACTTCAGCCGTCCAGTCGCCGGTGACCAGAAGAAGCCCCTCCTCGACGGTGGCTGTCGTTTATATCCTTCTGTCCGCGTCCGTGTTGATGTTCCGTGTTGTCCCCTTTTCTCTCGCAGCGGCGGTCGGCCTTCGGCGACCCGCGTCGCTGTTTCGCTGGCGGTGTTGAAATTGCTGACACCTCGTGTTTGACTCAGGGCGAGCCTCGAAGCCGCTTGCCAGAGTGCTCAGAGCGAGTCATAACACTCTGCTATGAAAAATTACCTTTCGCTCACGCCAAATGAACTGTCTGCTGCAAAGATGGCCGGTTGGGCTCTCGAGGATGAATATAAGCTTCCGGTTTATGCCGAAGGGAAGTTCGAAGTTTGTGTTCCTCTGCCCATGCTTCTTGGATTCGCTGAGGACTACAAGCATATAATCATTAATTCGAAACAAGAGCTCGTACTGCTTCTAGCCAACACGCACATTAATGCAATTGTAGCCGCTGCAGAAAACCCTCAAGATGTCTCGCTAACACTACAGTCTATCGAGTGGATGCTGCCCTACATCCAAGTGAGCACCGTTGATCGAGTCAAGATGTTGAAGAACATAGAAAATGGCAAGAACTTCGATGTGCCATTCCGATCCTGGAGCCTGGAAACATATCCTGGCTTGCCTCATAGTCAGCGTATCAATTGGATAGTAAAGTCCAGCTTCGCTACGGAAAAACCAAGATACATCATCGTCGGGCTTCAGACCGGAAGACAGCTCAATGCAGGAGTAAGTCGCTCCGTATTCGATAACTGTCAAATACGTAATGTAAAAATATTTTTAAACAGCGAAATTTATCCGTACATTGACATGAACATGGATTTTAAAAGTGGAAGATTTCTTTTCGCATATCAAATGTACGCCAAGTTTCAGCAAGCTTACTATGGGCGGAGGCAGTAACCGATACTGAGCCCCGACAGTTTCAAGAACAAGGCTCCGTTAATGGTGTTTGACGTTTCCAAACAGGATAATCGAATAAATTCAAACATCATCGACTGTAGGATCGATATAACGACTAGCGGAAATATTCCACCAAACACCTACGCTTTTTGTCTCATACTTCACGATCGGCTTGCATCGTACAATTGTCGAGACAAACTTGTGAAAATTCTGTCATAAATACTGTTTCGTTTTCGATGATAATTTAGTTACTACCGAGCATTGCTAGCGACAAGATGTACTGCAACCTGCAAGGTTTCCAGAGTCAAAATGGATTCGTGCTCAAGGAAATTAGCGTCACCTCCGGAGACAAGACACGAACTCGCACTTTCCGACCTCCGTATCCTTGTAAACTACTAGACGAAAAAAGTAAACGGTCGAACGAATGGCTATATAAATATTATCACGGACTAGAGTGGGACGAAGGAAAAATTCCGTACCACCAAGTGAAAAACACTATTGAAGATTTACTAGTTCAAAACGAAATAATCTACGTTGCCGGACCTGAACAGAATAAATGGCTGAGCAAGTTGTGTGATGCGTCAGTTGTAATTGTAGACCTACAGACCGACTACGGCTGTCCTTCCCTGCGCAAGCTTAGTACAATATACGACGTGCAGCCACGTGATAAATTTGAACGTGTCTGTGCCTGTACAAACTCGCAGTTAATGCAGAAATGGCACACACAGTGTTAGTAGAAGCCTGCATATATAAATGGTGTACATCCGTACGTGCCTTCAGTTGATGTTCGACCTGCAAGAAGATGTTTACGTTTCATCCTGCTAACGTGTACGTGAGCGTAAGACCTAGCTTCAGCAGTGTCGAGTACAGCTACTGGGATTCCGGGTATCTACGTACATATACAGAAACCTGTGATGGAGTCGATCAGCATTGGCGGTTTGCGCACTTTCCTGTGTCCTACGAACCGACTCAGCAGCTGTTAGATTGTTGCGAACCTGGAAACTGTGCCGTCTATCACATGAGACCACACACAATCCTTCCAGCTAGTATCGCTGAGGTAGTCGCCTCATCTGCACGTGCGACACCAAACATGAGTGTGTTGCAACCTGTTGCGACCTGTGATGCTTCTACGCAGACGTCCAAACGATGTGCGTCTCGTCGTCGAAGTTCAAGCAGTGAATCTGTCCCAACTAGCACTGAGCCAAAGCCCAGGCGCAGACGTGGTCACAGACGTCATCGACCATCTCTTGTCGGAGTTGTCGACGTCGCAGAAGATGACCAGCTGGAAACTTGTGTTCCTGATCCCGTGACCTGCGAACCAGTTGGAACCGGAGTAGACGAGGCAGTTGGAACTGGAGTCAACGAGGCAGTGCGTGCGGCATTAAAGACATTGCTTGTGAAAATGCTTGATTCCTTAACCTAATATGTATTTGTGTAATTTTTATAAATAAATGTGTAAAGCTTGAACTTGTGTGTTTTTTACTTCTATAATTTTTAAGTACCTATTAAAAATTATTTCTAAATACAGGCAATAATTTGACTCATGTAGTATACCAGTAGACCGCGGGTATATAAGCGAGGTTCTGACGACTGGACCCTCAGTTCACCTCTGGCTACGGTGCAGTACGGACCGGCTCTCTTCAGTAAGTTTCGTGAGATTTAGTTACTGCTCCAATGTCGACCGGGATAGACCGTTTACCGTCAGCAGCGGGGACCTCGATGGCAGCAAGTTAAGTGCGAGTATAATGAACATGGTTATTGTTTTGACTCATGTGTTGTACCAGCTAATGAGAATATATAAGTGAGACCTTGGTGATATGAACTTTAGTCCGTCTCCGGCTGCAGTGATGAACGGATCGGATAGTTAGACTTGTTTAACATAATAGACCAGTATCTAGCTATTCTTGAGAACTCGATGGCATCATACCACTAAATACACCAACCTGGATCGAAGGTCTACCATCAACAGTGCACAGCTCGATGACAACGTCGTCTAAAGCTACACCTACTCTCTCAGCACAACAGGGGATTTTGACGCGTGCAACATCTTCCGCAGATCAGAGCTCAAAGGGTTCAGAATTTAACATTTCAGCAGTGTTACAATGGTTGTCAACAGTGCCAGTGTCATTGCTGAAGGAAGGAGCATCCAACTGTGTTCCATCACCCAACTGCACGTACTGTGAGAAGATCAAAAACTTGAAATTACGGGATTATGTAATACACAATTGTAATAATAACTCTGAACGCATTAAATATCAGTGCAACAGATGTTTAAGCAAGTTTATACGCTATGGAAGTTTAAAACGGCACCTCAGGAATTGTGATAGACTGGCTGTACATTCATCAGAAACAAGCTGTATATTTTGTAACAAAACATTAGCAAATATTCAAAGTGCACAACGACATTAAATATATCACTGTCCTTTCAATGAAGTCGATAATTCGTCTTTGTGTGAAAATTCTGGTGTACCAATATGTCGACCTAATAAATTGAATAGACATTGACGGACATGTAAGGGACTTACTTCGTCAATTAAGAAGACTGTTTGGATGGAGAAATCCTCAATACTTTAGTAATTTGTCTGTGTATTTTTTTGTACTTGTAGTAGTAGAATAGAATTTATGTACGTAATAAATTTTTTTAATAGAACTTGCTGTGTTTTTATTTTCTCAAACCAGCCACTATTTTTTTTAATTAAAGTTGTTTTGTATCATCCAGGGATCGAACCAAGTATCGATTCTATAGGTAGATTAAAGATTGATTTTTTTATAAATTTAAGAGACAATAAATACAAATATCCAAGATGATGGTCGTAATGGCTTATAGAACGATGGTAGTAGTTTATTTTAAGCCTCTTTTAGGATTTTGATCATGATTTATTGAAATTATTATTTTTTATATAAAATTAAATGTTTTGCATCGGCCAGGGATCGAACCAAGGACCTTAGTCGATCTAATCAATCATTATATTTATTGCCAATTTATTTGATGAATTTTGAACTTTTTCCCGCATCTCTAGCATTAAAATTACGGATTTTCAAGATGGCGCCCCAAATGACAAGATGGAGGGTGTCACAGTAATAATAAATGATTACTGCAATCTAGCGGATAATAATTAAACTATCATGGCGTCAGCGCACTCTAGCCGACGATACAATGATGATGGCTTCCTGCAAATGAAGACAAGATGGCGGACATGACATCATGTTACCTGACGATATATATACTATGAACAAAGTGGTGAGGGTCAGTCTGCCAGCACCCACCACGGGGGAAGGATCGGTCGCCATCTTTTTTTTTTGCCCTCATCGGGTTCGAACCGAGGACTCCGAGCTCCATGTCGTAAATGTAAATTTTTAAAATAGTTTTTATTCAAATTTAATAATTGAATTTATTTATAAATTTTAAAATTTTTTTTCATTAAAATCGGGTAATAAATAAATATTTTCAAGATGGCGGCCGTAAAGATAATTGCAACGGTGACGTCATTATCCATGATGAAGTCAGAGGCTTATCGGAGGCTGTAGACATAGATGCTTAAGCCTATATATGGACATTTCTAGCCGCTGGGTTTTTAAGGACTAAAAACGGGAAGTTTTCCCTCGAAACGGTAATTTTTCCCTCGAAACGAGAAATTTTTAATTTATCAAAATTTTTCAGATTTTTTGGCGGAATTTTTTTCCTAAAAATTGGAAATTTTGAAGATTGTTGAGGAATTTTGAGGAATTTTGGGCAAATTTTGGCAAATTTTGGAGGTCAAATTCAAGGTCAAGGTCAAGGTCACACTAATCCAAGATGGCCGCCGTGACGTCACAATCCAATATGGCGGTCGACACCACAGGCACCACACCCAGAAGCCAGTTTCCGGAGCCCCCAAAACATACTACTAATATATGTACAACAAAGCTGACTAATTAGAGCCTGGGTGAGTCTGCAACACCAAAGAAGTGGAATGAAGGCCAAATATTTTAAATATATATATATATATCCGTAGCTGAGTTTACATATTTCAAATTCTTACTTCGACACAACTCGAGCAAATAAATTAGAAATGCATTACTTCAAAAATTAAACTGCATCGTTTCGCTTAAAAATAAATGCTTTGCTATTTCCATTGAAACCAGCATGTTAATATTGCTACGAACGCGAGAGACCAGACCGCGATGCCAGGTTCGGAGCTGGCTGGCGGCCTTGCACGGCCACGTGTCGCCACTGACGTAAGGCATGCCACGTGCGCCTGGCCGGATTACAAGGGTCATCGGTACCCTCTCTCCTCTCCGCTCCCCTCGCATCGCTGAGCGGCCTTGGGAATTCCGCGGGCTGTGGCGTGAGCGAGCGACGCTATTCTCGACGCTTCGGGCGTCTGGTCGGCCCGGGTTGACGCGACTCGCCCCAGCTGCTCTCGTCAGTTCTAGAAGGGCGCCACATACTACTTAAGCAGCGACGCCAGCCTCCGTGGGAGTTTCTTGGGCGACAGAGTTCCGTGACGAGTTTTTAAGGCGACGAGTCCCGTGACAGTGAGTGCCGAGAGTGCCGCAGGTGCGGCGAGAGTTAATGTGCGCCGTTTTCGTTAAATGCAAAATTGTCAAGTCTGTAGTCGGGACTGAATATTTAATGGATCAAAAAAATTCTAAAATTGCTTTTCAGTCATTCAGTCTTGTAGGCATGTATCCTTGTAGCTAGATGTAGACAAATTCCGTTGTATCCAAATGCCTTTATAGCCAGATGTAGCCAAATAATGTTGTAGCCAAAAGCTGTTGTAGCCAAATGCCATTGTAGCCATAAGCTGTTGTAGTCAAATGCAATATTGTAGCCATTATGTAGTCAAATGCCATTGTAGCCATATGTAGCCAAATGCCATTGGAGCAGTTGGAGCAGTTGGAGCTACTGAAGTCAGAAAGAGCTGTTACCTATTTTATCCTGCGATCGTCTCCTACCAATAAGATCTTATCCTACCGATTGTATCCTACTGATGTGATTGTATCCTGCCGTATCCTGAGATTGTATCTTACCAAATTGAATGTTCTTCCAAATGTGCGTCCTATTTTAAAATGTACTTCCAAATGTACGTCCTTTTTAAAATGTACTTCCAAATGTTCGTCATTTTCATTATTGTAAGTACTTCTAAACGTTGCGTCCTTTTCGTTGAATGTGCGTCCAAATTGCATACTTTTTGTTTAATATGTGTTTTTGTGTGGATGTGCGTCCTTTGTTGATTGTGCATCCTTTTCTTTTACCTTGTGTACATTTTGTCAAAGGTGCGCCCTTTTTTAGAAAGTGATTCCAAATATGCATCCTGTTTGTTGACTGTGTGTCCAAATGTGCTTCCTTTTTTTGTATGTTTGTCCTTTTTGTTCGATGTTTGTCCAACCACATGTCCTAGATGACGAATGTGTGTCTTTTACGTTAAATATGCTTAGTCAAGGCTATAGAAATAAAAATTTAATGTACCTCTTGGTCTTGTAGTAAGCGTAAAACATTTTTTCAGGATTCTTGGTTCTATTGTAAGCGTAAAACATGTTTAGTTGTTTGGCCTGTTTTCTTGTAATCGATTATATCCATAATTTAGGTCTGGCAGTTTGGCCAGTTTGACCTTTAATGGTCATGGCTTGTTTGAAAGGAATGCTATGTATCCAAAAATAAAGCCTCGTGAATCGGAGACACTTAGCCAATATGCATGTAGTTGGCACTATAATATTAAAAAAAAGGGTACGGAATATGGCTTTCATTGTAGGCTTAGGGATATCAAGTAACATATTTATTCAGCCGGGCAGGACTCTTTCTTTGCAGTGAAGATAATTAATTAAATAGGTAAATAAAGCATCAATTACTTTCTGCATCTACCAAGCTTGACTGAAGCGGGTGCTTAATGGACAGCACTATCACGTGCAAGTTGGGAAGTGATGTCAAACACCACAAACATATTTACATTTCTCTGCCAGTCCGTCTTGCTGTGGTTTACAAATATATAAAGTACCATGGTTACTTATGCAATCTGTGTGACTGCACAAAACAAAACTAAATACATAAATACACTAGCACATCAACACTTAAACGTATCATGCTGGCGGTGTTTCGTCGGCAAAAGCATATCATTAATGTGGCACGTGACAGACAGTTCAGGGATCAGAGATTTTATACTGTCCAGGGCAGAACGATGACAAAACTTGCGTACAATAACCTGTGGAAAATATCTCGTTTAAATCACATTAATCCAATATCACAGAGATCTCGTAATTGTACCACAAGATTGGAATATCTTAAAAACATACAAGTTTTTTTCTAAAATTAAGTTCTAATATTAATAATAAAATCTCACATAAAATCTCGTTTCTGTCTTATGATATGACATGTGTTGTGGCTTCGCCCCTTAAGTGACTGTCACCAGCGCTACGTACTTGTGTGGCGGATGTCCAACCCCACAGGCGCACCACTTAAAGAAACGCCCCCCCCCCCCCCCCCCCGCAACCAAGAGTCGTTCAGTGTATGGGGTAACCACGTGACTGGGGAGTGGTCACGTGACTTCTCACAAGACCTTCCTCCCCTCCAGCCATCCAGACTGAAGTGGGAGTAACCACGAGGTTCTAGATGGTCCGAGAATAGAGGAGAAGGTAGCCCGATGGATATTTGAACCACCAACCTCGGCACTTAAGAGGCAGAACAACATCAGCGCTGCCCTGCCGCAATGAAGACCTGCCGCCGCTCTGCCTGGCCGCCGAGAAGACCGTCACTATGCCCGAATGAACTACGAACGCCGGTATTGGACCTAGGCTCTGCGAAGGGTAAGCTGGACTTAGTTATTTTTCATCGTCAGTCGGACTTAGCTCAATTCGCAAAGAGCAACGCTGGAGCACTACGAGATCGTCAGCGACTAAGTGCCAAAGGTAACCAACAACGAGTCGAGTGTCGAAGTTGTGGAGGAGGGCACTTGGTAACAGCGAGTCCGAGACAGAGTCGGACAAGAGCAGACGTTTACAGACACTCGTATTTTTAAGGATATGTTTATTCGTGTAACTGCAGGGTAATCACGAGAGGGCAATGATACGGTCAAGTGCATGTATGTGACGTCCTTAAAACAGTGTGGTCAGATCGAGGCAGGCATGCCAAGGCAGTGTGTGACAATTCCCGAGCTAGACTTTTGTACACCTGATTTGACGCTCACATCGAGTTGGGGTGTTCATGCGGTCCAAAGCCCATCCCGGAGCAAGTTACTGTTTGGACAGGTGTAAACATGGCGACAGTCCGGCAAAGGGGGTTCGTTGCCTGTCCTTCGCACCTCTCTTCGCTGTCGTCAAGGGAACTTCAGGTTCCTGGACAACAGTGCACCAACGAAGTCCATCCATGCCATCGTGGGGAAGAAGGGCGCTGGATGGCCGGTGTGCAACATTCAGTGATGACTCGGCGAGCGACGCCCGGGACAGGACGACCCACCAAGTGTTGAGGCGAGTGTCCGGCCATATTGGACCCGGTAGCACGAGGGGTCTATATAAATATTTCTGTAGGCCATAAGGCAGACTTGGACTTAAAATATGACGTAAAATATTTTGAATTTCCAAGTCTTTTTGACGACTAATAATGAATTATGATGGCATTTTATGTATTATTGTAATTGCTAACAGTGAGATGCATGGTTGTTTTTCAAAGTGGTTAGCAGGTCTGCATTGCTGAACACGCCATAATGAATTTCGTTTTGTTGATCAACATTATGTACTTTTAGTTTCGTTAAAGTTTCACTGTGGATTAAATTGAATTAGGTACTAATAGTAATATTACAGTGGTCTGTAGTACCGTAATTTTTAGTAACCGACTTGCAAAAAACTCTTGAATTTTATAAGTCTCAAGAAAAAAGAGGTTTTGAAAATTGTGTTATGTTCAGGGAAAGTGAATAAACGTATTAAAATACATTTCCCTCTCTTACATTATGACATACAGAAGATTGAACTTTCCTTTCTTGTATGCTATGCTGTTTTCGTTTTTAATCTAAAACCCCCTAACCATTAATTTTGATTTCTATAACTGCGAAAGAAGATTCAAAATGCTAGGTATTCTGTGTTAAATATTTATTTTCTACTAAAAATAAAATGATCCTGGCATGTAGTAAACATTTTGTAGTGAAGAGTAATTTTTTTTGTAAAAACATTCAGCGATGCATATAACTTATTTTCCGTCATATTTTCTGCTTATTATCAAAGGGAGTCTCGCGATACTTAACATTGTGTACCAGTAGTTTACAATATTAGTTTTTTTGGTTAGGTTAGTTACGTTATTGGTAGCATTAAAATTGTGAGAACAGTTGGATATGTTAGTTTAGCAATATTAAAAGTAGATACTCTTAAATTGAGTGGATAGTTTGTTGGATTAGTGAGTTACATTAAAAATTATTTAAAATGGTGTGAAAGTTTGGTTAGGTAATCTACATTAATTATTACAATTGTTGCTAACCTAAACCCATTTTGACTATTTCACTGTATTTCTAATGTAGCGAACTTAACCACTCGTTAAAATGGCAAACCTTTAGAAGTACTGGAAGTCCTCTAGCAAAATGATTGGAAAACACTTCAGGAATTAAACACTAATGCATTTTGGAATAAAGAATCATTAACCCTGTGACTTGTTGTTTATTTTAATAAATAATTTTGGAAAATCGTCTTAATCACGCATAAGAGAATATAAAGAATCACTTTTGTACTCGTTTAAAAAACTGTACCTATTATGATTGTGCTATACTAAAAGAAATGTATGTTTTACTCTATTAATGTTCATAGGTTTTTATTTGTTTGAAAAATTAGTTATTCGTTCTTTTATGCCAAAGTTGGCATTACTTACGAATATGTGGCAGTCTAAAATACTGTTTTGCTTGTTTTATATAGGTTTACTGTTTTAAATTTATGCAAATACAAACATAATAACACATATTTCATGTTCCTTGATTCAATGCATTGCATATGAAAGGTTAGTGTACTAATACGACTACTCCCCTTCTGCTATGGTAATCCCGCTTCAATTCCATGGTGAATGAATATCAGTTTTCAATTGTAGAAAAAATGGTGGACATTACTGTTAACCTCTAGGCATTCTTAATCCCTACACCTACCTAATTTTTACCTTCTCATTAGAGATCTTAAGTCTTTCCACTCTTCAAGTTATCGATAGCTACCTATTGGCTCTTTGTTAAGAATTCTGCCATTGGGATATGCCCTACTCTGGGAATACAAGGAGCCTATAAGAAAATTATTTTATGGAAATGTTAGTCTGCAATAAAGATACACATTGATGCCGAGTGCTGGTGTCTCTCTAGTTGCACTGGCCGTTAGGCCTAATCGGTGCCTCAGCCAGGTATTTGCGAACGAACACGCTCCCAGCACAGTGCAGTGAAACAAATCAAATGGTCCCCACTGTCGATACATCGATAGCTGCCAGCACGGCTACCGACCAGTGAATGTGTGTATTCTTTCGCTGATTGCCTAATGTGGTATGTATCCTTCCACCACTCACCCGACTGAAATAATATTTAAACTTTTTTAAGAAACCATTGTATGTCAATAGCCATTGCTTGTAAAAAGATAATTATTTTTCACAGTCCGAAAGGATTCTAAATCCTATCCTGATTTATCTTCTGTTCTCTGTGTCTTTGCATGCGAAACACGACCCCAAGTGGCACTGTGCCTCCCAAGGCCGCGGCAGTAGTTCACCTAGCACCAAGGTCGAATGTGTTCGAGCACCATGAAGCATTCATCGCCTTGTCATCTCTGAGCTATTTGAAATAGAGTAAGTATGTGGGTCTCAGGGTTCAGTTCGGCCACGTGAACGGAGGCAGAGGTGTGCTGACTGAAAGAATCCCTGGGTTTTTCAGGCTACCCTAGATGCCATATTAAATTAAAAGACGAATACACTGACAAATTACAGAGGTTTATTATCACTGGCACAAGGTACACGGTGCTGTCGTACTCCTGGCCATTTCTATTTTCAGATATCCATCTCCGCACTAACGCAGCCCCTTCTAGTGGCAGCACTGATTCTGTTGCCTGTGGAGGTCCCTTACCGACGAGTGATGCAGCGGAAGTTCCTGCATGGCACGAAGTCTCTGATGCTAATATTAATGTAAATACATGACACTCCGACAATATACTTAAGACACAGTTGTCGTTGTGCTACCCGTGCACATGATGAGCAATACTATATCGACATGACGGATGTTTCCCCTACATGCCCTACATGCGCGATAAAGCTGCTCCCGGGTAGCGTGGAGGCTACCCGCCTGTGTCAGCTCCCAACTGTGACTGCTTCACTCCCCAGCTCCGGGCCGGAGGGAGACGCTAACTCCCGCCAAAAAGCACAGAGCGCAGGAAAACAGAAGCGGCCAGTTTTACAACATAGTCGCACATTGAACAATTTATGTGTATGGGAAACATAATCAAAGCAGTTACAAGTTTAAGTTTGTGCCTGGAAAGAAATGCATGAACCCTTTTGCGTAGTTTGGCAGAAGCACCTTGCCACACCCGGCGGAGTGATAGGGCCAACGTGGCCGGTAGCGGCACTATCTTCGTAGCGTTTGCGCACTGCTCAACTCGGCACTCCGTTGCGCCCACGGGCGCGTTTATTGCACACACTTCTGGGCAGGTGTTGAGGAGCACTGGCTGGTGGCGTCAATATGATTCGCACACAATCCGTCAAAATTTCTACAACACAGTAATAAACCATTACACTTGTATACATAGAGTCATGTGTTAAGTACATGAATGTTTCTTAATTCATAGTTCATAATTTTCAATCGTTAACCAGTTTAAACTTAAACATCTGTTTTCGCTCAGATTTATGCTGTACTACTGTGTTTGCTTTAAATTAGTATCATGTCGATGGAAAAGTTCATTGAAGAACTACGAAAAAATAAATTATTATGGAATAAATTGATAGAAGAATATAGAAGGAAAGATATGTGTGATAATATCTGGGATTTGATTTCATAGGAGGTTATTAAGAAAATAATAATTGTTGGTATAAATTGACGTGTACTGGCAACAGCGTCCAGTGCTGGAGTAGGGTAAGATGGGGTGAAAGACCCCTCTGGGCGTAGTGCGCTCACACGTTGTCGCCGAACAGCTCCTGTAGGCGGGTAGTGCCCAATGCTGAGAGGGGCTATTGAGGGGAGGGGTCCGGTAAGGCACGAGGAAGAAGTATCAGTCGGAGCCCTAGAGCGAGCTCCCGAAGGCTGCTCCAAGGGGGTGGAGAGGTAGGAGTCCTAGAGCGGGCTCCCAAGGGCCACACGAGGAGGAGGAAGCAATAAACTAAATTCCAAATTCCTGCTTTTTCCCCCCAGATTTTCTTGAGGTAGGGATCTCTGGCTAGTTACACTTATACCTAGGTTAAATACAACTTCTCCACACAATGGTTACTGATACATGCGATACACATTATACAACAGGTCATCAGTTGTCTCCCCAGTAACCCGCAATAAAGAAAACTATTTAGTTATTACGAACACATAGCACTGACAAGCATCTTACACGGTACATTAATTATAAAACATATACGCACTGTAATAAATGTCTAAAATGCTTAATGCCATCTAGGTTTGGGTTGCGGTACCACTCGTCACCTATACCCCAAGGCTTGCATAGAGAAGCCTGTGGGATTCTGCTTGCTTTGAGAGGCGGCCATGTTGGTTTCAGAGGGAGGACCATGTAGCACTTGTACCAGGAGGCCGAGGCCAAATGCAGCACATGACAAAATTCTTATTGTTCTTAATTTTCAGTTTATTTCCTTGACGATTAATTGTTAAATAATTTTATCGTCATGCAATCATTGTTTATCGCCCCTTTAAGCAAATATTCAATTTTTCTTCTTCTAAAATGTGTTCCCTATAATTGTGATTTTTCTTCTCGATTTTATTATTGATGAGAAATAAAATGCTATCAAGCTGAGTTGTATTTATTCTAAAATAATAAATAAGTTTGGTTTCGTCCTTAGGTACCTTATTAATCAAATAATGAAATTCTCCGAATTATTTTCCTTTTGAATTGACTTCCTTAAACTTTGTTTAACGTTTACATACTGCGAGAGCCAGCAGAATATTATCATCGTTGGAATCGTCACTTAAATCCCGTGGAATACGTCTCTCTGACATCGCGAACTAGACGATCCTGTTTGGCCACCTGGCGCAGCGAACTAGCGAACATGGCGTAGCTTTCTGTGTACACGTAAATTTTGGGAAGCCTAAGATGTACATCAAGTTGTGTCCCTGCCCGGACACGCCCGAATATCACCTTCGGTCAACCTAGGGTTTATTTATATATATATAATTATATATATTTATATTTCTCTGTTTATTTTAATGTATGTATACTAACCTAACTAACCGTCCATAGTGTTTTAAAGTGTTTTAATGTAGCTAACCTAACCGACCACTTTTAATATTTGAATTCATTTTTCCTGCGCAAAAATAAAACAAACCCCGAGGTTGGCCGAAGGTGAATATTCGGGTATGTTCGGGCAGGGACAGAACTTGATGGACATCTTAGGCTTCTCGTAAATTTTTGCTGTTAAAGCTTGTGGCTGTGAAAGTAACGTAGGCCAAGTAGAGGCATGGGGAAGGAATGTTTTGTAAACGGCGTTAGGTGTAAGTGAAGTTTTGTAAAAAATGTTGAAAAATATTGTCAGTAAATTCTCTGATCGGGTGAGAAAAATCTTTCATGTTTCATAATCTATAAATTTCATCAATTTTTTGAAATGTTATTTTTTCTTGATATTTAATATTTATAATTTCTCAGGGCAAGGAGCACCCAACTTCGTCGGAAAATGACTTGAGTAAGGTACCAGAGGGATTCATATGTCCCAAATGTTTGGGGTCTTTTTCAAGTTCAGAACTCCTTCAGTCTCACTATCAAAATCAACATGAAGGTAGGTTGAAACTAGTCCCGAAGTTGTGGACCATTGTTTTTATGGCGCTATCATAACCAATTTTGCAGAAGGCTAATGGAGAAGGTAAATGTTGAAAGTGGTAACTCTAAAGAAAGCCACCTAAAAAAAAAAAAAATTAAAAAGAAATTGTACTGCCTAATGCTTTAAAATCTTTTTCTTAATTTTATTATTTCAATTCTGTTATGTCATGAGGATAGTTGGGAGGAGTCTAGATCCCTATAACATAGAAAAATTGATGATGTCTTCAACATGGTGGCGATGACATCATTACCACCCCTACATTCTTATGGGACAAGCAATTAAATATGGGTTTTTTGGGTGGAAAATATTCATATGCTTGTTTTCTACAAACCCAGTTTCTCTATCAAACTGTTGGGTATTGTATTCTATACTACAGCCCTTCCTATTCTAGTATAGAACACAATACCAAATTAATATTTTCCATGGTATTGTTTTTTATACTTCAGTTTTACCTACTCTAGTGTAGGACACGATACCAAAGTAATATTTTCTATGGTATCGTGTTATATACTGCAGTCCTACCTATTCAAGCATAGAGCACGATACAGAAGATACATTTCCTACGGCATCGTATTATACACCATAATCCTGCCCGGTTTATTATATTTTGTGATACCACATTTTATAATTTAATTTTAGAACATGTTACGGAAAATATATTCCGTACACTAATTTACTTTCCTCAACAACAATATGTTTTGCAAAACAAGCGTGTGAATCTTCCCAATCCAAAACACCCATTCCTGCACTTATGCTGAAGAATGTAAAGGTGGTAATTACTTGAGCACAACATTTTTGCTGACTTCATCAATATCCGTAATATTTCATGATTTAATTGCATATGGTCATTCTATATCCAACCGACCAAAAATTTATCATTTTCGACCTGACCATTTTAGATTTTTATGAAACTGAAAGGAATCATTCTCCATAATTATACAAATAAGAAAATATTTTCAAATTTTTTTATCTCATTGCGTTTTTGTGTAATTAATTTTCAAAGTTGTGATAAATCATAATTTTTTGGCTCACCTATACATTTTCAATCTCAAATTTCTCAAGTAGTATAAGACTTAGAGAGCTGATTGCCCCCACATTTTAAAGAGCAACTTACAAGGTTTAATTTGATATACCTACTAGGTACTTGCCTATGTTGGGTGAAAACAAACTTTTTTTTTAAATATCAAAAATTTCTTTTTGAAGGAATTTTTGAGATAGTGTTTTTTTAAAATTTTGAGAACATCATATGTTTTTTCAGATATTATATAAAAGGAATCCTGAAATTTTTAGAGTGAGATCTCAATGGGATCAGGAGTTACAGAAAAACAGGTTTTGTTCATGTATGTAATACTGGATTATAATTCTTGATTTTGTGTTTTTAAAGGTACATAAGAGTAGGTTCTGAGTTGTAAATCCAATTATATAGTTAAAAATAATGTATGGTCAAACTAAAGAAGGAAAGATAAGCATTACTGTATTTCCTTGTGAATGTTTTATTACCGTGAACTTACAAAGAAACCTGTTCAGACTTGTTTATTCGTGTTACTGCAGGTGTGTTTGGCTTATCCCCACTCCTTCAATTTTAGCTCAGTTTCCCATTAGCTCTCAGTGAGTGAACAGTGGAGTAGGCCTAGCTGTCGGTGAACTTGGGAGTTATTTTATATGAACGTGTGATTTTATAAAGTTATTATTTTGTTGGAAGTGAAATAAGTTTCAATTGATTAACATATTTAGACCTTAGCACAGAATATAGAATCATGCAAAACAAAAGTACAGTTAGTTAAATTTCAAATCTAATTAATTAGTAAAAGACATATTATTATGTAGCCCATATTTATTAATTTTGATAATTTATATTGTTCTGATTTTAGTTATTAACCATTTTAATAGTACATTATTTAATAAATACTATATGATTTGTAAAAAAATGGATGAACCTGGTACCTAAAAACTTTTGTCGGTTTATTGTTGTAATCCATTTAGGAAACCTCGTCATGGTTATTATAAGAAAAACTTATGATTTGTAAATGCAAACATTTTAAGTTGTGATTCCAATTTATGTAAGGGTGACAAAATATGTGATGGGTGTCGTAAAGCTCTACTAAAACTTCCAGCTATTTTAACCAATTCAGAAGACTATATTTCTGATAACTCTGAACTACAAGATGTTTTGTATGTTTCTGAAGAAGTAGGTCAAAATACATTGTCAACTCCAGAGAAATTAGAGGCAATTGATGCTCTGAATAAAAGTAATGCTATAGAAGGAACTCCAATTAACAAAAAGGTTTATATGAGAAAACATATCCAGAAGAGAAAATTAAAAAACGTGACTGAAGTTTTTCGAACCAAAGTATTTAAGTCCAAGTAGCCTTGACTTTGTAAAAAATCATGACAGTGAAATAATTCAACAATTGAAAGAAAAGTTTAATGCTACACTATAGACAGAAGTTTTAAAATGCAGATTTTAGCAACACTTCCAAAAGTTGGATTCTATAAAAAAATTGAAATTGAATTTGGAGTCTCAAATGATTAATTATACTTACAGGAATAAGTGCTTCACATAGTTTTGTAAAAAAATTTGTTGTTAGAACAATAGCCTTTACAATCCTTATAACCTTGTTTCAAACACATGAAATAATATTAATTATTATCAAACTTATCTTATTGCTAATATTACTGAGCCATGCTGAAAAAAAATGAGCAAAAGTAATGTATTTGTCATATTCTTACCAACAGTTGGGGAACTTTTATGGTGGTCATGACATACACAAAAATACGTAGGCTAATGTAGTCACTGCAAGTATGCGGGCACTGCTTTTCGATTGGCACCACCTGAAGGGAAGAACCGCAACAGGTCGGCACTGCCCGCAGTTAGTCAACATTCACAAGCAACTATTACCACATACTTGCAGGGTTACAACAGACAATACAAATATTAAAATAACTAAGATGCTAATACAAAGAGCAGACAAACATAATTACTATTACATAGGTCATTCAATAAGCAACGAGACAAATCAATGTAGATCAAAAATGGTTTATTTAATCCAAATAAAATTTTACCTATTTTTCAACATAATCCCACCCAAACACTTATACACTTGTCCCATCTTTCCCGTAAGTTGCATATGCCCCTGCCACATTTGCACCTGAATCTTGACTTCTTCGTTGGAGCCAAATTTTTTACAGCATGAAGCTTCCTTAAGGGGACCAAGCATATGAAAGTCTGAGGGGGTGAGATCTGGACTGTAAGGAGGGTGTGGAAGAATCTCCCAGCCCAGTTTTGGATTGCATTCTTGCGTTATCTGTGCTGTATGCGACCGTGCATTGTCGTGAAGCAAAATCACACCCTTTTTTTAAAAGTCCACGACGTTTAGTGCGAATTGCAGGCATTAATTTGGTTTCCAGCATATTAGTGTAATAGAGACTTGATTGTTCATTTGTCTTCAAGGAAATTGCATAAAATAGGGCCTTGTGAGTCCCAGAAAAGTGTATGCATCACTTTACCAGCAGATGGCTAGGTCTTGAATATTTTCTGTGTTGGAGAACTTGTGTGTTTCCACTCAAGGCTTTGTCTCTTCGATTCAAACTCACATTAGTGAATCCATGTCTCATCGCCCATTACAAATCTTTCAAAAAAGCTTCTTTCTCAGTGGATATTGTGCTTTTAACTGTTTACTAATTTGAAGCCTCGTTTCTTTGTGGGTGTCCGTAAGTTGTCTCGGCATTCCTCATGCAGGTTTTCGTGTATTGCAGTTTATTTTGAATGATTTTATAGACAGTTCCAACACTTGAAGACACTTTTGCAGCTGTAATTTCAACAGTGATTCTTCTGTTGTCTTGGATTATCGCGTCAATGTGAGATTCAAAGTAGGAAGTGGCAACTTCGACTGGTTGGCTACTTCGCTGCTCATCACCGATACTTTTGTGGCCACTTTAAAATTTTTCTACCCACTTGTAAATGTTTGAACGGTTTAAACAATTGTTCCCATACACTTTTAACATCCGTGCATGGATATCACTACCTTTAACAACTTCCACGACTAAAAATCTAATCACGGCACATTGTTCTTCCATGGTGCAATTCTTAATCAGACTTGACTTCTTGAACTGACTGATTTATAGGTTATGTTTACAAAATCTTATTGAACAGCTGATCAGAAGTCATTGCAAGTATGCCAACTTTAACTTTTGAAAGTTTCTCATTTCTTAAATTGTTTTTGAGCTACATCAATTTGTCTTGTTACTTATTTAATGACCCTCGTACCAGTGTAAATAATCCTTAATGTAACATAGAAGAAACATATAATTATATAACATAAGATTTACAGTTTAGTATATGGATAATAATAATTTTTATATAATGAGTGGCTTTATTACATATAAATAAGATTACTATTATTTATAAAAAATGTATCTTTTAAAATTATTATATTGATAGTTACTTGTGATATATAACTGAATTAAAGAACCAAAAAACTATATTATTTATTAAAATTGGAGATTGTTCTATAAATAATATAATTTTTATTATTGACTGTACATAATGAGGACAGTAATTGACTATGGAATTGGGGAATTCTCAAGCTCAGAATTATCAAGAAAATATTTACAATTTATTTTAGAGCTATAACAGTCATAAACAAAAAGTGAATCAAAGTATGCTATGTGTTCAGAATGGGAAACTAAAATAGGTTGAAGAAAACATTTTTAAGTTATTAGTTTAATTATTTAGCTTTGTATAGTTCCAATTTTATCATTATCAGATATGTTGATATTGTTCAAAATTTCTAAACAGTATTCTAATTTCAATATAACTAATGCTAATTAAAATACACCAATCCCTCACTTAGTCTGACTAATGCGTTCCTGAAAATGTTCTTATTATGCGGAAAGGTATATTCTGAAGCTTTGTCAAGGCTAATTTACTTAAAATGTTCCAAACTGTGTAGGGAAATATTGTTTACGTAATATAAATGTTTAGAATAACACTCAATGATAAATATGTCACACCATTTATCTTCATAAGCCTACCATCAAATACTTTGTACTACAAATACGACACCCTGCAACGGGAGAGAGTTATCGTGAGTTGGCTGGTTGACTTGCCTGCCCGGGCGTGACCTTCAACTCACATCGCGTACCTTTCCGCGAATTTTCTAAACCAGCCTTCACTGGCAGTGAAACTGATATTATTGTCAGGATATTTCCATTTTAATTTTTCAAAAATTAAAGTCCTTATTCATGTATCACCTCTTGGTTCACACCAATCCTGTCAGGCCCAAGATAATTTTTCATCGCACCATTCATTTAACAATCTTTTCCATGTGAATCATTTGTTCATTTCTGTTCTGGTATCTAATGTCAAATATATTTCCACTAGTACAACCAACGTTTGATAGAGTCCTTAATTTGTACAATTGTGCACACAGTTGACTTGCTTAAAACTATAGTGCTACCAAAATAAGCATGGCCTTCATGACATTCTGCATGCCGTAATACTTCTAGTTTTGTGTCAAGTACTTGAACACGATGCATTATGCTCACACTCTGAAGACAAGATTCCACTATGATTCTAACTGCAGGTGCTTGCGCACATACAGGTATAAGCAGATGAATGGACAGACATTGCTTTGTGTTTTCATGCAAGTTCCCTGCCACTAGCTATACTGAAGTGCATTACGGCCCGGAAAGTAGCCGGGCGAACAATAGTACGGCAAGGTGGCATGTATGCAGTCTTAAAAATATTTGGACCTTTACACTCCATAGCCACAACTGAAGTTGCCATAGCTGTTGTTTGTACAACAACCAATACCATAGTCAGACCTGCGCGTACATCTCTTCCCCCCTTGTATAGCTTACTGTATGCCACGGTACATCTGTTGTTTACCCAGTTGAAGCAGACTTTGTGGCATCATGCCCTAATTTTGTTTTGACTTTGGTGGTTTCATTTTAACTGAAATTTACAAAACGTGCTTTTTAAGACTGGGGCAGTAAAATTATCATCGCGCTAAATTAATTTACACAATATGATGACTTGTTAAGTGTGGGATTGGTGAATAAGAATGGAATTTGAATTTGTAGCAGAAATAATTGTGTATTTAATTAAGGCTAGGGTTCTACTAGAACTAGAAACTAAATAATCTGCATGTTGGTGATATAATTTAGAATCCAAAATGTTGCCAACTTCTTTCATAGTTGGAGTTTAAGAAATTAGAGTGTTATCAAATTTATAATAATACTTAATTGGATGATGTTTTCGGTGAAACATATTGTCTTTAGATTTATTTTTGTTGAGAGAAACAAAGTTAAGTTTGCAGCAATTATTAGTTTCAGTAATGTCCTGTTTGAAGTAGGACACAATTATTAGGGGTAATAATTTTTCTATAAATTTTGAAGATAGTCTGCAATCTAGTCTGCAAACAATACACGAGTAGTGTGATTAAGAATCTGCGTGATATCATTAATAAATGTACTGAAGATGGATGGTACAACACATCTCCCTGAAGGACTCAGAACTAACATTCAATTAAGAAGAGTTATGATTGTTAATTCATACAAAAACATATAATTTTGAGATGATTAGAGAACCAATTCACTAGAGAACCAATTCACTTAGATAACTTTCCAAGTAATATAAAAATGATTAACAGTATCAAATGCTTTAGCTAATTCAAAATAGCAAATTACCTTTTACTGTTAGTAACTTTATTATAAATAGGAAAATAGGATTAATGAAAGTAATTAGATCGATAGAAGTAGTATGAGAAAGTACTACGAAAATTTAATGGATTTTTTTTTGGTAAAGTGCAAGATGTAAATATTTTTTCTGAGCTAACTGCATGTATCACATTTGTGCAGAAATATAACTATTAATTAGAATATCTGACATCTGACTGTTATAATTTGATTGTTCTGTGTTGAACTTGTGTTTTCTTGCTAAATCAATTGATTCTACAATTATGTTCGCAAGCAAAGAAAACAAAGGCTTCATGGTGCGTAATATTTATACAATCTGAAGTAATGTTTCTGTCAGTTGGAGAGGAATTTAAATTTTATTTGAAAAGAATCAAGGGCTCTTTCTTAAACACACATTGGTTTTTTGTTGTAGAGATTGCATCAGAGTCTCCAAGTCCAGTGACACTTCAGAACTATTCAGCCTTCTATGATGACTCGGCAGTCGAATTAGAAGTTGAGGTATTAACTAATTTCTGCTTTTTGTTTTATTCTTCAGTAAGCATTTGAGGCTTTCACACTAATTGAACTTTTTTTTTCTCTGCAGGCAAATGGTGGAAGTTGTGGAGCGGTTCCCCCAGATGCTGATGGTAAAGTGTATTATTTGCTTTTGAAAACATTTTATTTGCAGTGAACAAGTAGAAAACATTTTGTTTTTCTAAAAAGTTGAACCTTGTTTTTAAACTTTTCTACTAATGTAAAAATTACGTAAAATCCCCGAATTTATTTATTATTTTTAAGGAAAATTTATTAACTTTACTAGCACAAAAAATTATGTAAAAGCAGGAATGTGTTATAATTAATGTTTTAGTTAAAGAAGTTTTACTTTATGTATGAGTCTTGTTGTTTGATTACTCAATTTTTTGTATTTTAATGTTCTGTAACTAACTCTTTTTATGTAGTATTTGCTTCAAGATGTAAAGTGTTTTTATTACAAAATTATATCTTAATTTGCTGGTGTTTTAACTTAAGAATGAATGAACCATAAAAACTAGCTTTAGAAGTATCATAAGTGAATGAATAAGAATTAGTAAATTTTGGAAAGCATCAGTCATTAAAGTATTGTAGTTTTTGACAAGATATTATACTTGCACCAATTGACTTTTAAAAAAATGCAATATTTGTGTTTTCAAAAAAAAAGTATTGTAATTTCTTAAGTTTTCTTTAGGTCCATTTCTAGTAGAAGATTTTGTGAACAATTGGATAGTTACAACGTGGCTTATTTTTAATGTTCCTTATATATAGAAGGAATGATTTGAAAGTGTTTGAAGGTAGGCATTTACTTATAAGTTTGCATTGTGTAACTTAGTTCTGCCTGTACTATGAAACTAAGTACCTAAGTCTTGGGTAGCACAGGCTCCAGATGAACAATTCTCTAGTCAGGCACTTACTAGAAATGAAAACCAACCGAATGGTATGCTTTTAACTCAGTACATCATTAGTTATGCAAAACGGCATCCATACACAGGCAGCTATGACTCTGGAGGTAGCATGCAGTTTACAGAGGAGTCGATACAGCCTGGACTTTTGCCATGGCCACTCGCATAGATAATGAGATGTCAGGTAAAATGACAAGCCACAGCCTCTTTCAGTTGATGATAATACGTTAGTGGCCAGTATGTTTCCATTATTGAATTTGTTGGTAAAATGAACTACTCTGGCAGTGAAATGCTTGAAGAAAAACCACGTAGACTCATGTTCTTTCTGTATCAGTTCCAGCTTATATTATTCTTGCTTCGACTTTCTACCTAACGTTTTTATAGGTTGCTAAATAGAATCACAATTTTTGTGAAACTGTTTTTCTTTCAATCAGAATATTTTTTGCTTATTTTATGTCAAAATCGCATGTTGTATTACCCAACAATTTACTTTATCAAATTAAATAATCTAAAAAGTTACTTGCTGAGTTGAAAATGATGCACAAAGCCTTCTGCAAAAACTTTGTGAACTTATCTACACAGGCTCACAGAGTGCATTGGGCTTCTCTTTGATGCACATCTCGATGCAGAGATTGAGTGTGTGCTCACTGGTTCACAAGCATGGGGGCGTGATGATGGGACAATAGGGCCGGTATTCCAAGTCACAAAAATAAGGGTTCAGGTGTTGCATATGCTCCACCTGTACCCTAACAATATTCCAAGTGCACGATAGGACTCGGTCTGTCCCTTATTTTTAGGGCACGGATATTGGTGTCCTATCCATTGCCGATCTGTTGCCCAAATTCCAGGCATGTGCAAAGCTCACTTTTTAATTGTTTTCGTCCAGATGGCGGACCCGCGTTTCCCGCTATTAACTCGTATGTATTCAAATTTGTCAGTATCTGGGGACGTACCAAATGTATTGGTATGCCAAATGAAACTTAATGGTGGTGAAATTATTCTGAAATACATTTTGTACATGTTAATGGTTATAAAAAAATAATCGTAACATAAAAAGTACTTGCGGGAATCAGATTAACACCATTTAATTTGTGTGGCGATGCTGCTGTCTCCAGGATTTTGGCCGTAGCAAATGTGTTAATAGTTGCCAAACCTCTGTGTAGGGCACTGTTTATTAAAACATTTGCTTTTCTGTTCCCAAACTGGGATTCGGTTTTGTACATGTTCTGGAATACGACCTGGGATTTGGGTTACGGTTATAGCCAAACAAGGCAGTGCTTATTCGCTACCTTACCCAATAATCCTGTAATATTGGCCTAAGAGCATTGAAAATAGTGCAGGTATTTTCCTTTGCACATCTTGAGAGTTCCTTATGTGGTAATAAATTGTTCATTGCATGAATTACAAGCTAAATTGAGAAACAGATAGTTATATCTATGTGGTTAATATTCTCTGAAGCTTACAATATGTATAAGTCATGAACCATGTGTACTTAGTGGCTGCAGTTGCAGTGGGAAGGGGAAACTAAGGTGCCGCTGTCTTCACACCCTCGTCTCCGCGATCAAAGTGAAGGACCGCCATATCACTGCCACAGGTCAGATGTCCGTGACAAAACAACCAAGGGTGTAATGGACTCCAAATCTTTTTTAGCACCAACTCTGTGATCTGAAATTAAATGTATGAGTTTGACCATCAACCCTCGCCTTTCCTCAAGCGGTAGATTCCTTGTGCGTAGACTCAGGAGAGTGTTCACCCAGACAGGTTTGAGCAATGGTAGGTATACCAGGAATTGTAAGAGGGGCATTGTGTTGGACTGCACCTCTCTAGGGGAAGTGTCTGTTGGTCAAACCCGCCAAAGTAAACAGTACCAGGCTCTCTTCCCTCTAGCTGGTGAGAAGGCATTCCTTCAAAGATGATGAAAAGTAATTTTTAAACTATTTTTGTTGTTATTATGGCTATTAAAATATATATGTGTGTGTGCATGTCAAACAGATGAAATTTCATTTAATTTTACCAAAAAATTATAAAATAAATTAATTTAGCTCTGAAAGTCGGACTTAGGCCTTTCAAGAAATGCTGGTTAGCAAACATGTAGGGTCCCAGGTCATTGAACCAATCCGTCCCCAAATGGCAATGTGCAAGGAGTGGTAAGGACTCTGGAATCAGCCATGGAGTCTATTGAATGATCATGGGACTGTGGCCTTTGTAAAGCCCCGGCACTAACTTAATTTTACACTCTCGTGGGTTTATGCTTGCCCAAGATGAGTGGCATGACCTTAGAAGGCTTGGAGCAGAAATAAAAAAATACTGTTGTCTATTTTCTTTATATTAAAGTACTATCATAAATACACAACCTATGACTGCAAAAATTTGAACATAATAACTACAAGTATATCTTATAAATGAAAATTGACCCTCGAACCTTATTGAACTCTAACGTTCTCGCAGCCAATCTCTGCAAAGTTTGCCATGAATTTAGCCGGGATAACTTCAGAGTAAACAATGTGTCTGCACCCAAAAATAAAATAATTAAAGGGCAGTTTACAGCTAGTTGCATAATTGCTTGGTCTCGCAAAAAAAAAACTTATACATGCCAATATTATTTTTAATATTGTTATTTCACCATCCGATAAAAACAATGGTGTATGTAATTTGCTAAGAATTCTCAGTTATCAGCATGTACTGTACATCTGTAAAATAGTGTTGCGTTTATTCATAAACTATGTTGATTCAGATTCTCATGTTTTAGATTGGTGTCTTTGATTTAAATTTTGAATATAAAAAATTTCATAGTCTCCCTTTTTCTGATGTACTTGAGATATAAACACCTTTATTTTCTTACAACTGTAATTTCAATATATGTTTGTTGATTTACAATTACAAATAATAATATATAGCTGCATCATAAGTTCAGTTTACCAGAAAGCTCCAATAAATAAACTTGCATTTTCTAGTGTTTGTTGTCCAATAATATTAAAAATTTATTTTATTTTAAAAAATTTGTTTTAATAAATAAATGTAATGTTTTATAAATTTGCTATTTTTTTTTAGTATTACAGTAGTAAAAGAAGGTTGTTTCAATGTCAGTTGTAGTAGCAAAATATTTCTATGAAATTTGAAAATTAGTGTTGATTAATGTAGAGTTCGAAGCTTTTAAATGAATTAAATAAATTTTCAATTAATTGCCTGGACTCCCTTTTGGTTGAGAAAAACCCTGATTACACAGCAAAACCTCTTAATTATTTAGAAATCCCAATTACAAATAATCCTAGTTGAAGATATCAACAAATGAATTTTGATGACATAAACAAATGAATTTTGATTACTTATTAAATTAATAGAATAGTCATCATAAGTTAAAATTTTTGCTGCATGGGGAATCAAAGAGCATCATTTTCAAATCCAATGGATTCTGAATCCATTTATTGCTTTGTAACTAACCCAAAATTACTTTAAAATAAATGCTACAAGTAGGTGTGTCACAAATGGTCTACATCTCGTAATATACTCTTATATACTTAAATCAATTTTTTTTGTATGGATGTAGTGTAGTTAATACATTTACCAGATGTCGTCCTTACATTAGTAAACTAGTATTGTAGGGTTTGAGAGTTAAAGAAGTTATGAATTTTTTTGGTTGGCATCACCTGTTTTCCAAACAACAGTAGTTTTATCACAAATAATATTTTCCCCATCACTACCCAAGATAGCACATCGTAATAAAATAAAATATTTCATAGTTTTGATACATCTACTAGGCCCTATCACATTGGTCTTTTAACAAGTCTTGAACTTATCCATTTTATTGTCTGTCTTTTTTAACCACTCAGAAAATGCTTAATCTAGCCTCTCACACCTGTCAGTTAAGATGTGAATACAATATCTGGTGAGCAGTAACATAAAAATAATACGACATAATTTCTGCCACCAGGGCATACTAACCAAGGTTGATTCAGCCAGCCCTTAATGAAGAACAAAATAAATTAGAGTGAAAGTGTACCATAATAAGATGACATCAATATTACCACCTTTTTATTAGGGGTCATAGGTGCTAGTAATACGTGGAAAAATGGCATGAAATGATACATTGAAATGTAGAAATGATGAAATACAATGGTGAAAAAAGTTAAGTGTGTTAACAGTAACATCGCCTTATTGTTTATGTGCCGTACTTATGAATATTTTGACTCATATCCATCAAAGTTCAAATAGGCAGCAGTGGGAGGTTTTCGGTGTAAGTTTCATGACCTTAGAGACCCAATAAAATTTAATTATTGCATTTTCCATTGTGATTAATGTCATGTGATGTGTTGATATGTGGTTGAAAATTATATATTCTGTTTAAACTTAATTTGAAAAATAATTTTATTTTCTATCTTTTCAGCCATACTTTCACTGGATGAGAATGAACTGAGGAAAAGATTGGCATCAGTGATTCAAAGCAATGGTGTGAAGGATCAGAAAATTAAAATGCTTGAATCTCGAGCAAATCAGTTGACACAGGACTACACAACATTAAAATCTCACAATGAGAAAGAAAGGGCAGTGCAGAATGCATTGCAAGAGCGTATCAAAGTTTTAGAGGCCCAGCTAGCTCAGAGGTTAGTTACTGGTTTAATCTATGTTTCTGTGCTTAATGAAAGTAATCCATCTTACTTTAAGGTTTCTTATTAATCACTGATGTTTTTTTTGTCAGGAGCATTTTCTATATCTTTAGTAAATTGGTGATACTAGTTCTACTCATTTTAGTAGAATGAATATTATAACACAATTTGTATATGGATCCTAAATTAAGGCTGTGTGTGTTACACTTAAGTAGTCCCTCTATGCTGTAGTTAGTAAGTGCTATCATTGTACCAAAAATAGTTCTATTAGTTTTTAATCTAAACTTTAAGCACTTGTCTGACTGTTGTGACTTGATTCATTTCAGGCAACAAATATTGTTGTTGTTAGTTTTCTTGCACCATACTTTTCTTACAAAGTGCAATGTTCAGGTGGATTTTCTCTTAATTTGCCTTTAAATTGTGCATGCAATTTGTGTCAACTCATAAGAGATAAAATTGAACCGTTAAAAAAAAATGTAGTCAAGTGAATTAATTTAGAAAACTTCAATCATGTGTGTTTCTTAGGGGAAAAAAATAATTTTTAAATTGCATTTGTTTTTGTTGGATTTCTCGTGAAGTTAATGGTTTTTCAAACGTAAAATAAACACAAAACAGAGTAAAAAATTTTGTCTTTTTTTGTTTCTCCCTCAAAGGTGTTCCTTATTGACATGTTAAGGTGCTGAATTAACGTAGTAAGTAACACTGTTTGTCCAAGAAGTCAATATTCCTTTTTATTGTGTGAATAATTCTGAAACTAATACCTTAATTTATCCACAGTTATTTGGAATTATGATATAATGATCGCAAAAAACAATTGATTTACATTTTTATGTTGTAAACAGCATATTAAAAATAAACATATTAAAGAAATCAAACGTTGCATGTATAGTAACAACAGTACTGACATCAAAATAGACAGGACATGAAATAAATAATCCTGACCAATACAACCCAAAATTTCTGAATTGTTATACATAATATTAGTACCTCATTAGCGTTTCTTTGTTTCTGAAATGGAAGAATAAAAATGTTTATTATATTCACTATCCTTTTATTCATAGTAGTAGTTGTTTACTAAAAAAAAATTCTTTGGTTTTAATTTTTGTTGGTCAAAAATTTCTAAATTTGCTCAGAAAGAAGTGTTGTATCATGTCTAACTTATATTATATTAGTCATTATACCAATAATATATCAAATAGACAAACATAACAACTCACAAAAAATCTTAACTCTGTTATAATTCTAGGAGTTGAACAGGACAAAATTAAGTTTTTTAATTGGATACGTAAGTGCCAGTGCTGCCACAATTACAAACCGGATAAAATGTATGCCATTTATTGTATGCGACTTAATTTAATGTGAATCAGTCAGTTTGTTTGATCAATCAGATGTGAATTAAAGGGTTCCTCATTAGTGTTTTGCTTATCAGGTTTTTTTAAGATAATATTGAAACATTGTTTAAAAGATTAACAACACATTTACTGAAGAAATAAAGTACATAAATTAGTTAAGGATTTAGTGTAAAACTATTTAATCCTTCAGAGTTTTTTTTTTTTCAACTTCTTTTTAGGGTCGTCAGAGGCCGTTACCACTAAGGCATCACACTCACGTGGCTAGGGTCGTAGGTTCCATTTCAACTCAGGGGGGTTAACTGAATAGACAGAATATGGTCACTATAAAATGTGTGGTTGAGAAATGCCTTCAAAAATTAATTTTTTATTTTAAATAAAACATAGAATTTCCTTAAATATAATGACTTAAATAAAAAGGTAATTTCACAAACATTCTTAGTTCAGAATTTGTGGAATGCTGTATTAACGATGTGGCGTATTGAGTATAATTGTAAAATATAATTTGGAATAATTTTTGACAGTGTTGGAATTATCTTGAAATAACCATGGCTACCATGTGAACATGTGCAGAAATGTGCCTGTGTGTGTTTTGTGCATTTGAAACTGAGGTTATAATTTTCAACACCCATACTTTGCAGCTATGCAGTTTTTAATTTTTGAAACAAAAGATAAAGCATGTTAACGTAGTGGTTTTGTTGTACCGTATTACAAAATAGTTAATCTTATAAATGTATGGTGAATATTTCAGCAACAAACAACTATAAAAAAATTAAAGTTGCCAACATTTACTTTCGAAAACTTAACAACTTTTAGGTTTGTTAGGTTGCTTATGAATACCATACAGTTCGCTGATTTCCATAGAAAATAAGAGGGTTAGTTATAGCATTGAGGTGCGACTTGTTATCTTTCTTGCTTTGTGATTCCGACTACCTGGCCCCACTCACGTTATGAGCATTGCGTCAGTACCCGGCACATTTTCACGAACTGCTTTATCAGCCCCGCTTAGTAACTTCTGTTGAGTGATCAGATCACTCGCCTACAGTCGAAGGAACATGCAAACGGGAAACGATGCGGACGTTGCAGAGTGTCAGTGGGTTTTTTCAGGGTACCTACTTCTGTTTCCCCAACCCATTCACTCCGCCAATAATCCTTTGTCATCTTAACACTCGTCGTCGTCTGCCTAGCCGTGTGACGTAAACCTTATCATACATACATATATACACACATACCCGCACGTGTATTTCTCGTCCTATTTTGTTTATTTAGTTTTCTAGTTTTCCTAAGTTCTGCACTGATTTATTTCAAATTTGAAAATATAATTTTATTTGGTTAAATAAAGTTATGTAAAAATGCTTATTTGCTGAGTGATATAATTAATTGTTTTTCTGTCCATTACTATAAAATTTCAGTATTTAAAGTGAGTATTTTTGTGTGCATATAGGTGAGGCTTATATGAATTGCCAACTAATATTGATTTATTTGTACAAGTTTTGGTTAATTATTTGGCAATACAAATTCATTTTGTGTGAGTTTGGTTGATTAGTACTGGAGCCCTATTTTAACATTGAATTGTGGTTTTCACAATAATTTACTAAGGATTTAATACTTCAGATATTTTTGATTTTCTGGTGCATTTGTGCATTTGGTACTTACTTAGTACGTACATTAATTGATTTGATGAATAGTTGAGACAGTTTTGATTCATATAAATATTCAGATACATTTATCTTATAGTTTTTATTTTGTAATTAAAAGATTTCTTTTTATTTCCATATTTTGTCAAGCTTTGAACAAAATTCAGTTATAAATTCAAATATTTTGCCCCACTCAACTTTACGAAATGTTTAAGAACGTGGTTCACAACCAAAATTCGAATTCCGAAAGATTGGGCTTGATTTTTTTCAGCCTACATTCAGCCGGCTTACTTAGAAATAAAAATTGCTGGAAAATATGGGCTAGTCTGTCGGGCAAACAACATTTTGTTGGACTAAAGTTTTCTTGGTACATATTGTGTGTGTTAGTGTTTTTTGTCTTATAGAGTGTGTTGGTAGTGCTGACTCACATTTGGGATATTTTGGGTTTTATCTTAGTTAAATGGACTGGAAACTGTTCTCTCCCGCAAGTCTGTGGGCTGTTTGTTAATATTAGGGATGGGTCGGTACCGGTTCTTGGTTCTCGGTTCCTACGGTTCTCAGCATTTTAACCGGCACTGAGAACCGCAGCTAAAATGTCGGTGCCGGTACCGGTACTGGCAGTATAGCAAAACCCTTTACGAAAATAGTCCTTCACTATAACTTAACTGCAGCATGAAATGGCTCATCTCACTTCAAATTCATATATGAATTATTTTTTTAGACTTCCGTGTAATAATATTCATCTCTAAGTATAAAATAAATTACACGTGAAAATATTTAATGTTCTCGCCACATCTGTAAACAATGTACGTTTCACAATCAAAACATAACAGTTGAAGGTGCCATAGATGTAGTTCATAGATGTGTGCAACTCTATAACGTGCCTCAGAAAAGATGTGAGAACATAAAGAAGCCATGTTTGTTTCAATTTGTTTTTAAAAATAGGCAGTTAATTGAGTCGTTGACACGTAAGTAAGGGTGACTGGTGTATTGCAAATTCCACAGAATATTTGTTTAATAGAATTAATGATTGATTAAAAATTTTCCGTAATAATTTTCGGCATTATAAAATTTTATGCATTTTTTTGTGCAGTGCTTTGGTATGTAAGTTCACTGCATCTGCAGCCATCTAGTGTAATGGCTAGTAACTTTCTCTTTTAGACAAACGGGATTTTTTTGAAGGGGGAAGTTTATTTTTTTTTTTATATATAGTAAAGTGGTGTATGGATGTGTAGAAGTATTTTACTATTGGCTGGTCAAACAAAATGCTCATTGATACTTGTAAAGTACAATTATTCTGGCCAAATAGAGCAAATTGTGTAAGAAATGGCATCAGAATTGTGGCAGTAATTTACTGTTGACTGTGCAAACAAACTGAATTCAATGTAGGCAATAAGTTTGATGGACAATTTAATATTTTAATTCTTTGAAAGTTCACCATCATTGTATTTATTTCCATTATTGTAATATTTTCTTTTTATTCCTATGTTTTAAAGGAGGGTGTATGTAGATTTCTTGAAGTAATTACTAGATTAATATAGTAAATTTTATTTTTATTAAGGTTGGCGTGTTTACTGTAGCTTGAAAACTATACTAAACCTTTTAATTTACTTTGATAGCCTCTTTAAAGACTGAAACATTATTCCAATGCATTTCTTTGTAAGTATACAATAAAAAACATTGAGGACAGATCAATACAAACAAATTATTATTTTCAGTGTTATAAACAGTAAATTGTTGAAGATGTAAGTCTGGACACATGCTTTTTAGTGCTTTTTTGTAGCCAAAACAATAAATATTTTATTACTTAAAACACCTTATAAATAATGTGTGAATAATATTTATTTTATTTTTTTAAGTCAGAACCGAGGAATCGAGAACCGAGAACCGATTTTTAAGAACCGGCACCGAACCGAGAAAAAACAGGAATTGACCCATCACTAGTTAATATGTCTTGTCCAGTGTGTTGCGGTTCGTTTAATGAAATAAAAAGATTTTCTTTCTTTTTCATTCGAGAGTTTTATTGTCCGAAAGACGAAACAACCACATCCAATCACGTTCAATGTTTTGCTCACGCATTCAATTCGTACATCCGCCTGTCGAGTATTGCTCGCAGCTCTGGCGATGTTACTTAACGAAAATTAACGTAGGTTAAGTCCTTCATTTCTACATATTTTGTGAGAAGCCACCGAACGCGCCCTCCTGGTGCAGCGGTCGACAGACGACTGACGAGATCATGGCATTGTGTCCTTCACGCAGGGAGGGCAGTCACATGACCTCACCGACCAATCACACACACGCTTCATTCACACTACAAATCACAAGCCAATAGGAATACGCGACATACATTGAAAACAGTTTTTTATACACAGAGCCAGGGACTTTACATTCTCGTTCTCTCTCCCACACCGTGAGACAGCAGTTATCACTCAGTTCCCACGACCAGTGGGGAATCCCAGCTTTTGTCTCTGTTGGCAGGGAATCCCAGTGTCTGTCTCACTTGCACTTACAGGCCTCTTATGCCTCTCTCTTTCTACACATCATCCCAGACACAGTCCCTTGTTCTAGAATCATTATGCAACATCTGTATCCTAATAAAAACTTAATATATAATTATAATACAATATTCAAATTTAAATAAATAATAGAAAAAACTCATTACACGTAATATTAGGTAAATATAAGTAGCAAAACAAAGTTGAAAGGATGATAGAAAAAACATGATTATTAAATAATTATAAATTTAGAATAAAATATACTGGCAACCCAACCCATTCTTAGTAACAATTGTTATTAGTAGAAAAGGCTTGTATACTCCAATGCTACAAGTGGTAGTGTTGAGGTACAGTGTGTTGAAACCAGTCGCTGCCTAGGGCCAGCCTGGACGATGCAACGGCCCTGAGACATGGCTTGATCCAGGTCCAGCAAGCCATGGATCAGATGGCTCTGGATCGGGAGCGCGAGCGCGACGAGTACAAAGAAAAGTTGCAGTGCCTGCAGGACACTGTGAATCAAGAAGCTAACCAGATAGCGCACGACAAGGAAAAACTCTCGAGGTAATACAGCAGTTACTGTTAGTGCTGCCACCAGTTCAAACAGCGACAAGCTTCTTTGAGTTTTTTAAATAATAAAAAGACCCATGAAAATTTCTGTCGAAACTAAGTGTTGCATTACCACCCAGCAAAAAATATTTTCAAATACCGTAAACTCCCTATTATCCGCGGGCGGATGATCCGCGGTGTGGATTATACTCGCACGCTATGAAAAAATACAGCACATATGTAAATCTGTACTTTATTACAACTTAGCAAATTTTAACTCTACTGACGAGTGTATTGTGTGCAGTATACAGTAAAACGCCACAGGCCCTCTCAGAACTTAAGCAGTAGGCTGGCATGCGTTGCTATTTTTGTCTGTCGCGCTTTGTTTCTAGTTGTATGGTTGAGCACTTTTATGTTTACATTACTGAAATGTATTGTATGTTAATTATTCAGTAAAATACTAACATTTTAGCATCATTTAAAAATTTTTTTACTATTAATTGTAACTTTTACTGTACATAAATTTTTAGAATTGTAAGTTTAAATTAATGTTTCTTTTTTGTTTCCCATTTTCGGCTCTTTTGCTGATTATTCGTGATTTTCACTATCCGCGGTGGCCCTGCCACTTAATTTCACGGATAATCGGGAGTGACTTGATGTAAGCTTTTGGACATACGTCATTGCTATGCATAGCAATGGCGTATGTCCAAAAGCTTACATCAAGTCATGCACTCCCATTGCACAAATCTTTCAAAGATAATATAATTCTATTGATTTAGTTGTTTTATTGAGCATGTAAATACAGGCTTCGGAGTGCTTAAAAATTTTATTGTCGGGAAATATTCTGCGAACTAACATAGGTTATAAAATTAAATATTTTTATCGCATAACCATGTGTGCTGGTACTTTTGCCAAGCGAAAGGAATTTACTTAGGTTGATTTTCTTTGGAGTATTTTATTCATCATAACATATCTAGGTTGAACTACACAAAACATTAAGCAAAGTCACTAGCTTGTAAAGCTTTAAAACATATTTTGCAGGATTTCCATTTTTTGGTTGCCTTTAGTGCAGTTTATTCACCCAGCCTGTAACAGGTAAAATATGGTCGAAGATTGGTGTGTTAAACATTAGTGAATGTGTTCTTCTGTTACAAAATTTAATATAAAGTGACTATAATCCCTGACTTTATGTTATTGATGTGATATTGCATTGTCTTTTATTTTAAACTTTCATGCCTTTGAGGTGTTTTGCTTTGTTTTTATTTTCCAATAGCATTTATATTTAATTAATAGACAAACGAATCATTAATGATACATAATTTTATTTTAATTTTAATGCATCTTGGATATTTTACCATGTATTTTATCATCTTAAAGACATTTTTATGCATTGTAATCTGCATCATTAAAACTTGTCACTGGTATTTTGGAATCTTACATTTTATCTCCTAGGGTGTTGTAAAGAACTTTCTGCCAACAGTTGATCATCATTTTATTCCTGATATTACTTTGTTCATACCATAATTCCATTTCAAGAAGAACATTTGCTATTATAAAATATATCACTTATTTTGCTACCAATTCCTATTCAATTCTTTCTCTTTACTTGGCATTAATTTGATCTAAATTAGAATACTGTTCAACTATCTGGAATGACATTGGGTCGACTGATATTGAGAAACTAGAAAATTTACAAAACAAATTGTCTCAACTAATAATTCAAAGAGGTTTTCCGCATCCCAATCTTATTCCTCTAGCAGACCGTAGAGCCTATTTGGACTATCTTTTTGTTCATAAAATTCATAACTATAAAATTAAATGTAGCTATATTCTCAATAACACCGGATTGAGAATCCCCCAATTAAATTCTCACCTCTTTTCTAGTTTATGTACTATCTATAACAAGAATGATGTTATTTATAGACTCATTACAAACTATAATAGACAGAACACCAAGTAAAATTCTCATTATTACTAATATTTTATATATCTTATATAATTGTACTTTAAATTAATTCCTAAATGTTGTGCCCACCGTTGGAGCCTTGTGCTGTTGGTGTGGCATGTTACAAATCAAATAAATAAATAAAAATAAATTTAAATCCACAATTTTTATTGAATTTGGAAAACAATAATAAATAGAATAAATAGTGTTTTCAAGTATTTAAAAAAATATATGTCCCTTTTTCAAAAACATAGAGCCTCATTTAATGTGTACCTTTGCAAGAAGTCTGACACAATGTGCTCATGATAGTTGATGTGTTTACAGGGTGGTTGAAGAATACCGGCAGCTGCAACACAAACTGAAAGCTTTCCAAGAGAGAACTGTCAATGCACAACAGCTGATTAACACTAACCAGTTTTCTTCCTACGAGCATGCTCTTCGCCGTGTTAACATCCAACTGGAGTGGTTGAAATCTGCAAGCAAGGATGCACTTGTCATCAAGTAAGTTGCATCTGTGTTGAGCTTCAAGTGTGATTTCACAAAACAAAAATCCTGTTTAGATGTTGCTGTGATTATTAAATTTTTAATATGTTTTAAAACAAATCAATTTTTCGTTGTACATGAAAAATTGTATTTTCAAAATTAAATTTAATTGTAGGTTTGTTCACATACTGCTATTCATTACCAAAACAAAGTTGAAACAACAGTTAGAAAATGTAAGTGAAAATAAAAAAATGAAAATTATAAATGAAAAATGTTTTCATAATTATAAAAAAAAATTTCAATTAAATGTTACATAAGAAATATATCATGTAATTGATACACATGCTACTTGGTAAATTCATCAGTTACATGTAGAAAAAATGTATAAATAATTACAAAGTAAATAACCTTGTTATTTATGAAATAATGTTTTCAGATTGCATGTGTCATACACAGACAACACAAGAAATATGGTGAATCATTAAGGAAATACGAGGGTTATTTTTTTTTCAACCTCCAATCTGCTGTAATAAAAAAACGGGAATGAATTGGGAAATTATTTTAATGTCAAAAGAAACTTACATCTTTACTCTATTTTTTCCACATAATCACCGTGCAGATTGAGGCATTTGTCATACCGATGCACCAGCTTTCCAGTACCCTCTGCATAAAATGATGCCTCCTGCCTATTCAGCCACGTTTTAACAGTGCCCTGCAGTGTGATTACAGTTTCATTTCTCCATGGCATGCCCATTAATTGATACCCTAATCGCTCGTACACGAATCGACACGTCTCGTAGTGTTTACCCCCTTCCACCAACCATGTGGAGCGGCCAACTCACACCTCAGTTGTGTTTGATCACCCTCCTTACAGTCCGGATTTGGCACCGAGTGACTATCACCTTTTCCCCACGTTGAAAAAGTGGCTTGGAGGACGACGCTTCAACACCAATGATGAACTGCAGAGCAATGTTAAAACGTGGCTGAATAGGCAGGAGGCATCATTTTATGCAGAGGGTATTGGAAAGCTGGTGCATCGGTACGACAAATGCCTCAATCTGCACGGTGATTATGTGGAAAAATAGAGTAAAGATGTAGGTTTTTTTGACATTTAAATAATTTCCCAATTCATTCCCGTTTTTTTATTACAGCCGATCGGAGGTTGAAAAAAAATAACCCTCGTAATACACATTACTTTTGTGTTTCTGTGATTTTGTGTTGGATGCAAAAATTTATTAGGTTATCAAACTGAAAGTAAAATCTAAAGATAGTGGTTTGCTATGTAAACACTATGTTCTTCGAGAAGAAATGAGTGTCGTTATAAATGTAGAGTAAATGTTTTTGTAAAAATAGATGTATACGGAACTTGACCAACAAATTCACAGAAGCTTTAAAGTCAGCCTTTTATAGGAATCAAACTTTATGAAGTGATTTATTGAACAAAACCTTAAAAACAGCTCTGTGATTTTACTGAAAGGTTGTGTAAATTTTGTTATTGCTGTGCACTTTGCATGCTATTCTGCATATTACCTTTAATTTAATGATAAAAAATCATTTCCCGGAGTCAATAAACATTTTACCCAATGTTTCAATAATAGTTTCAGGGAGCTGAAAGAGCTAAAAGCACTGCTGGCAAGAGGGAACCAGGAGATTACGTCTGCAGAAGATGATGACGAACTAGAGCCAGATTTTACTGCGAGTTATGAAGAATCAGTGATGACAGCACCTGAACAAGTTCCAGTCTTGCAGGAAGATTCTGAGCCGGTATGTCCCACACGCGGTTTTATTTCCGCAGCTTGTTGCTTGTAATATACAGTGTGTACATTTTCCTCAGGGCAGCATTCAAGGTTTGGAAAGACAAATTGTACAACTCGATTGTCGTCATTAGAATAGTTTCCAAGCAACAATGAAAGACTGAGGGAAAGTGAACCTGCTTAGCACCCATTAAGCAACTTTTTTTTTTCTTTTGCCATAACCAATGCATTATTTTCCACACCTACATTTTATAATTTTCATACCCAGTGATGACAGTAACAAATTACAAATAATTGCAATACCAATAACAATTTCTGTATAAGTAAATTTTACTTGTAATTCTTTCAAATTCCTAGTAATTTGTGATATGATAAATTGTACAGAATTTCCACTGACCGTAATTTGAAACAAGTCGGTGCAAAACTGGAAAAGTCGAGGATATTTTTCAATGCTCAGGGAAATTTTTGAGATAAGCTGGTTTCTGCATAGCAATGGTTTCTTCAATAGCCATTCGTTATAAAAAATGAGTTTAGCTGTATCATTTTCAAATTTGTGTTTGTATATTATTGTATCTACCCAAATAATCCACATACAATTTTTCTTAAAATGTGTGTTGAAAAAGCACAGTACGCTGCTTATGCAAACTTAACTCTGCATGGCAACGCTGCATAGCACAAGTTCCATTAAACTCCAGGGTTGGTTAACCTGCTGTTGCTTAATGGACAATGGACATCTTGCATGGGGTTTGAAAGTGCATGTTTTATATGAGAAAGATGTTGCAATGCTTTCTGAAGGGTTGCGGTTATGATTGTCTGTGGTGGCTGGAAAACCCAAAAATGATTAAAATTGATGAGGAAGTGGGAAATCATGTTATGGGAAGAGAATCAATTGTATATGTGACGTGACTGGAGGGAAAATATAAGATTTGATTTTGAATGACGGTGGTAATGCATTTTTTTTTTTTTTTTCGAGGATAGAATTTGTTGCCTGTGCTTCTTCAGCAGTTTCCATTTTGTTTTGTTTACAATGTACCATTGATTTCGCCAAAATGTTAATGGCTCTTCACTGTAGTAAACAACAGCTTCGGTTGGTATAATAATAATTTTTCATCATGACCATTTTATCCTTGCATCACTGTAAACAAATTATCATTCACAGCTAAGCCATAAATAAAATATTTATTGCATGATATGTGTAGGGAAGTGTATTTACAATTTACATTTAGAATTTTAATGGAAATATTGAAACTTTGAACAGTATTCTTGTGACAGAAATACAGTGCTGAAAAAAAAAAAACTGGCAGAAGTCAAAAAGAGTACTGAGAATGCTATATTATTTTTACAGAAAACTTTCAAGCATGCCCCCCCCCCCCCCCCCCACATGGGTGGGGCTGGGTGGACCCCTGAGTCCAGGGCCCGGGTTTATTTTCCTCTCATTGTGTGAAATAAATATACATACTCGCTGTGGTTATTCTAAAGTAAAATAATTTTATAAATAAAGCTTAGTTTGGACTTTTAAAATAGTAACCATAATTTTACCCTGTAAAAAACATTAAAAAAAAAGTGTGTAGGTAAGAAATAACCATGCAATCATAATGTAGCACGTGACTAAAATTGTTGGAGGGGGGGGGGGGGTGCATTTCCAATCCTTGGTCCAGGGCTCATAATCGAATGTGGAGGCCATGCTTTTAAGGCAACTTATAATTTGGTATAATTAAGCAAGTCAGAAAATAAAAAAAAAATTATTAGAAATTCAAAATATGAATCTAAGGTCTTGTTCTTAAGTTTTGTGCGAGGCAAATTTTAGACGACAAATATTTTTGGTTATGGTGTAAATATCTGGGGTGTGAGGCTTATTTGGTAGCGCTGCTTAGGTAATTCTAAAGGAGAGTCTTTTTTTTTAGAAAAAAAAAATCATAAACTCCAAATAACCTTATTTTTACTTCCTGGCATGCTTTGAAATCATTCTCTAAGACAAGTAATATAACAAGTGGTGAGGTTAGGTTTCATATTACAAATACTGTGATAGTGTTTGAACAATTGGTTGGGAGTTACCAAAATAAAAGTATCAACTCAAACCAACCGAAATCATTAATATTTTATAGTTTTTTTTAATGAAGCTAACTACATACTTTTAACACAGTTTAATGGTATATCTAATGTAGGTAATGTAACCTAAACAACCATCGATTCTAGTAGGTATTAAACTAACCAACCAGTCTCACAATTTTACTCTTGTTTACTATACCTAACTTAACTCTTTCAATGGTCAATTACTGATAAGGTAATTTCACAATGCCTTCTTAAATAATGATTGAAAACAGGGAGTAATATAAAGCATTTGGTAATTTTTATTATAATTTTTATGGAAAAGTGTGTCTCGTTTAGAGTTAGGCCGCGGCTTATTTTGGTATCTTTATTGTATACTACGACTCATTTTGGTTACATATAAAATTTCATAATGTTTTTAATCTCAGTGAGTTTTGTACACGGATAGTAAACAACTGAAGATACATATTATCACATTTATATTGCCCTACATTCAATAAAATTAAGTTTGAAATATGTTTACTCATTTCCCTGTTGAATACACACAGTTTAAAAAAAGAACACTCATTAATTTTTACAAGTGAAGTAGCGTAACACTTAAAAATTATAGCCAGGGAAAATTTTAATCAGGTAAGGAAAAACCTAGAAAAGTCTGGGAATTTAATTTGATATTTTGTGCTGCCACCCTGTTGTAATTATCTCAATTTGTATAATATTTTAGATACCGAACTGATTAAGTGTTATTGACTCTGTGTACATATAAACTATGCTGCATCGTTATATTTTATGTACCTCCCTTCTCAGAGCTCTGCCAACACCGAAAATCCTGCCATCGACTGGGTATTAAGTGTAAATGTTGGTAACAGTGCAAAACACACGTAATCCCTGCTGCCGATGATTTAGCAAGAGTGAAAGTATCTTCAAATAAAGGAAAAAGTAATGGCAGTTGCATTGTTCAAAGATCTTTTTTATATTAACAATATTTATTCCTATTCGTCTCAAAAGTAACATAAACACCACTTGGATTATATTCCACCAATAGGCAGCAACACCAACCACATTACCTTCAGTGCCTATCTTATTTAATGCCCAGCTGGGTGAAAAAATAAATAATACTCTGATCAAATAACAATATGTATTACCTACATTACAGAACAGCTTACTTAACCTTAGCCCAAAACACTAATAACACCACAATTACAAGTAGTTACAAAATACTTAATAACCTAACTCAGTCTTTATACTCAGTTTGATCTTATATAGTTATTTTTTATGAAAATATCAAAATGTCCACAAAAAAAATGGTTATCACTGTCCTTGCTCCTTACTAAAACCAAAATAAATGTTAGTTTGTATCACCCAGAATAACTCCGGTTATCATCCATTTATCACTGCAAATGGTTGCATTAACTTGCGCACAACTCCGGTGGGATCATTTAGCTACGACGAAAAAGTCGGTTATATGTCTCAGCAGATACCATAAATAATTACCACTCAAGCTAATATGCTGCTTGTGATACTTCGTCGCCTAATACTCGCTTCCAGAAACATTGTATAACCAATGCGATTATGTAAAAGTTCATAGCGCTTAAACAACCGCTGCAAGTGTAACCTGAATGTAGTACTGTCACACAGTCAAATAAGCCGAGGCTGTTACGGCGTGGAAGCTACTTTACTAAGTAGCAAACACTATCACACTTTACCGCATTAAAGTTCTACAATCATTCCCCGGGGGTTAAGTACTGTTATTGCATATTCCCGGGCCGTGGAAACCCATAAGGACTGGATCAAGTAACTTGCTGCTTGGCGCGGCGCTGTAAGCTCTCCGCAATCGTCAGCAGTCTCGGTCGTAGGTCCATGCTACCGCCACGCCAAACAGCCAACTGCGAACTCGTTCTCTCGGCTTCGTTATTCCCGGCCGTGCCGTGGTGGTGTCTCGTGCCAGCCCCACCACTTTCTTCCGTCGCCGACCCATCTTCGAGTGCCCCGAGCAGTCAAGTCCACACTCGTCCACCAGTCATTCTTCTTCACTTTCAGCAAACAGGAGCACCAACAGTCTGAGCACGCATTTCCCTCGTGCGCTCATTACTCAACTAAAATCCCTATTCGTTTCGCACTGGGATGGTTAATAACTATTGTGTTCAAAAATAAATTGTATTTAAACTCAGTGTATTTAAATTACAAAAAGTAACACATGTAACAACCAAAAACTAAATATTAAATAGAGCCAACTTTAATTAACCAAATTAAAGATAAAGGAAATTAAGTGTAGGAGTGCTAGAAAGTGAGGTACCAGGCACCTCAATGTGTTTGCTCAGTTTGCTGTGTTGTTTTTTTTTAGTGAATGAAAAGTGTACACAGTGTTGATAGAAAAATTTAACTAGTTCATTCCAGCTTCATTCTCCTAAACTACAGTGACTTTATTCAAACAAAATAAACTGATGTTTTTACAGAAATATTATATACTTATGAACTTATGATAATTTCTTTCAAGTCTGTGTAGGAAATTCTAAAAATGTTTTGAGGAGTGCATAGTGTGGTGTTTGAAAATAGTGTGCACAGTTTAATTTCGCAAGTGCGTATGAGTTGTTTAAGGATTATTAATCTGGAAAGTTCAATACACTGGCTTCAAGCACAAAAAGTGTAAATTGAAGCAGTGTGCTGTCTTGAATTTGTTTTAATGATTACAGTTTTTCTATGTCTGAGTAGTGAATAAACTTTTTCTTGAATTCTTAGTGTATTGTGTGTATGTTTTATAGGATACAATGCCACTTACAGAAGAACTGTCAGTTGAGAGTTCTAAAGAGCCTCAGAAATTAATTGAAGAAGGGGAGAGATTAATTGCTTTAGAAAAGGTTAGTTGTAATATAAATCTACTACATCTTTCTACTACATGTTTAATTTAAGTAAACTGATCCCTTTTAAAACTGCAGTTTAAAATTAATGTATAGCTCATTAAGTTCTTAAACTCCTATTGTATAATTTGTCATCATTTCATATAATTCTGACCAATACAGATACCAACTTTTAATTCTTCACTAGGCTACTTGGTTTGGAGATGAGTTCAGTCTGAAGGTTTGCAGTGCTTTATTTGTTTCCTTTAAGTCTGTAAGTATTTTTCTGTGAATTTTTATTAATTTTTCTTCTTTAAATGTTGACTAGTTGTTGTTCAACCTTATAGTAATCCAGATGCAATTTTAAACATCTTCTGGTCTATGATTTTATAACCACACTTATTATTTCAATAGTTCAGTAAGATTTGTCGAGTGCTCTTTAGTGCTTTCGGTAAAACCCACTATTCAACACATAATTAGTTACCTCCGACTTCCACAAGGTTAGTGTACTCAAAATGTGTTGACTGGCCAAAGGCTTCTGCAGTGCTGTGAGTTGTTTGTGTGAAGTCATCACCCACAGTTTGTGAGCACTCCTAGCAAAATTGTACAACAAAATGAAAATAAATTTAAACACATTTTATAACTGAGGGATTTTAGTAGTAGACAGTACTCATAGCTTTGTGTTTTCACTAGGCTATTTACGTAAAGCAAGTAGTACATTTTCTCAAAGCAGTCAACATAGTTTATTGACGTGATAAAGTCTTATAAATCGATGAACGCCGGCTGCACGCACGAAAAATTGTCACGTTCTGCCTGAGCCGAGCGTGCAAGAACCGGCCAACTACCGTGCGAGAAAATCTTCTATAATATCAAACAGGTTAAGGTGGGCTATTTAACTAATTGTTCGTGATTATATTTAAACAAATTATTTAAATCAATTTTGCAAAAACTGTAAATAATATTTGAAAATTAAAAAGTATGCAATTTTTCATCGATGTTTTCTTATGACGTTATCACGTAAAATTATTGTCCGTAAACTGACTTTACAGACACCCCCCCCCCCCCTTTTTTTTTTTTCAGGTAGAAATTTGTTCTAAATGTGAGTCATTTGAGGATTATTGCCTGAATAAGGTTGTTGAAATTATTTGCTTGAGATATTCTTTGCAGGAAAATAATGCTCTGGAGTGTCGCAACAAGGAGTTGGAAAGAGAAAGGGCTCTTCATAGTGAAGATGCTCAGCGGATGAAAGAGAAAATCTCTGACGTGGAAGAGAAACTGAAGCAGTTGAGCTTCCAGCTGGCTCGTTCGTGTAGTGAAGAGGAAATACTAAAAAATAATATGGCAAAATTGCAGCAGGTTGGTGCTCATAATCATCTCAATTTTTTTTTCTTTCAGTTTTATTTGTTGTAATACTAATACATAGGGACACCTGTATTTCGCGAATACATTTCGTGTCAAGATATTTCACAAAATACTGTAGCTTTTCTCCTGTGGTTATTGGCTGAGGTCGGTGAGAGGTGTCGTCCCGCTCTTGACGGGGCCAATGAGAATGTGGTCACCGTACTGCTGCACCCTCACAATTTGCCATGACTCTTAGAAAAAGCTACAGTGTTTTGTGAAATACCTTGACATGAAATGAAATCGCGAAATACAGGTGTCCCTACTAATACAGTGCCAGATTGAGTCATAAATAGAAATCTCTTTGTCGACTTATCAATTTGGTTTTGTGCTAGAGTAAATTTTTTTAGTCCTCAGAATGTGCTGTATGATATAATTTCACCACTTTAAAAATTATTTTGCTGATTTTTGTCAAAGTATATGTGTAAAATTCATATTGAATTCCATGATTTGAATGGAGAATTGAGAAATCAAATTCAGGATGGTTGGACCGTGGTTTAAACAAGGGTCTTCGGGAATGCACGTCCAGTGTCTTAATGAGATGCACCTCCTTACTCCATTTTTCATCTTTTTAGTAAGTGGTCCTGGCAGTTTGGTGCATTTTCATCTTCTTACGCAATATTCAGTAGTTAAAATGTAACCACCTCATATTTTGCTTTGTAAATACCATGTTTTTTTTATTCCTCCATATTAAGAATTTGCACTGCAGCAAACCTAACTCTGTCCCCATTTCACTTATAACACAGTGCCTCCCAGTCAAGGACACGTTGGGAAGAATAAAGATATCTGACCTTCATCACCAGACAACCACTTTCTATGCTAAGTGTGTTTGTATTCAATTAATTACACAAAAGTTTTTGTGGGGACAATCGGGGACAAAGTGAAAATGTCTGTTATTAATAACACTTAATTCCTATTTAGACAAAATTGTGACTAGGCAGTTAATATTTATTTATTATTTCGCCTTTTCTTAAATGGTAAAAAATTACATTTTCGTATACTACCTAGTTGGAAGATAATAAGTCGTTCATTTTTTTTTACAATGCTAAACATTGGGGGCATTATGCAGTAGACTCGCGATTATCTGGGGTAATTACTGGCAAGGGGTCCATGGATAACCGAAAAACACCGCTAAAGCAATGTCCAGAAAAAACTGAATTCTTTTTAATCCTGACTATCTAGACAAGGACTGTTAACATTCGTCCCTCAAAGTAATGCCCAAATTCATTCCAGTTAAACAGAGCGCTAATCAAAACCACACTAATCACTTGCATTTTTTCCATAAGAGAGTATTTTTATCAAAATAATTTGTTTTCCAAAAAGGTAAGTGTGATTGCTGAACACCATTTTAATCAAGACACTACTTCCATTAAAATTAATTTACAGTACTAATACGTGTATAAATACATTAGAAATACATTTAAATAAATGTTGAATAACATTTAGAAATTAAACAACCTACAATTCAATTAAATTCACGTACAGCATTGTTTACATAATAGGGCTTGGGCATAACATTTTTTTTTGTATGTAGGCACCACCAAAATTTCTGAGTTACAAAATAATAATGTTATATATAGGAGATATATTTCAGTTTGAATAAGATTTAAAAATCATAAACGTAACGTTTTCTATTATTAGAAAGATTATTTAACCTATTAACGTAATTCTCGAGATTGTTTACTAAATGTGTGTCTGCCATGATTGGCCTCTAGCGCATTCTAGTGGCTCAAGTTAAACTATCCCTGACCGCTTCTGGCTTTTCTCTCCAGTTCCAGAGCTGCTTTTGACATGCAGGCTGGCGGAATATAAACGTTTGCTGAACACTTGGGCGTCGTCGGAATAAATTATGCAATGAAGAAAGCGAATAGCTATTGAGGAAAAGCAAAATATTGTTTGTTGATTTGTTACATTAATAATTTGTTGCATTACTATTTCATTGCATTATATTGAAAGCTACCCAAGTATTTTTTTTTATGGTTTATGAAAGTGGAATATGACATGGTTAATCCGCAAACCGGATAATCAGCACCCGGATAATCGGGAGTCTATTGTGTATCTCTTTTAAGGTTTTGTTACTAATTTTACACGTGCAATAGCTTCCACACAATAATTTGACATCTAGACCACTATGTTATGCATGAGACATGGCCTGTTAAGACCAGAAAGTTCTTTGATTACAGCCTACACACTTAAAAAAATTAACTTAAAACTGTTTCACCCATCTTAATCACCTGGGACTTAACACCTGGAACCTTGTGACTTTAGCACCTTTAACCATGGACATAGTTGGCCGTATTGAGGAAGGCAGTGTATGTACAAGTACAGGATGTTTAGTAAAGGTTTTAATTGTGATGAAAGTGTACTGCCATCTCTTCCCCTAGACACTTTTACACACATTAGGTTATGTGGCACGAACTATTATTTTGAAAACATAAGAGAGGTAAAGTTCCCTGTCATATTCATATTTATATTCAGGTGCATGAATGCCAAATGACCTGAAATGTACAATTACCGTTAAAGGTACCATTTTAACATAAGGTTATTAAAATAATTAAACGGGTGCAAAGATACAACAGAATGATTCTTATACCAAGTCCACATACATTTACCTTTAACATGGACCAGGCCACCAATGACTTTCAACATTAAGCAGTGAAACATTGTAACGAATAAAGCAGAATGACCGTAAACCAGACTTGTGAAAAGTCCATTTACATTCACGTTAAACATTAGCAAGGCCACCACTGATCAGTAACATTAAACACAGTTGAAAGGATAAGGGCCAACATGCCAAATACCAAAGCTGGTGAAGACATTGGGGCCAACAAAGTCACGACCGTAAATAAAGTTGCCTACTGAAGGCCCAACTAATACAACAAAGCAAAGGCAAGAGGCACTAGCAATGTTATCACTACAGCTTGAAGCTGGAATGCCACAAATAGTACACAAGCAGCCCTGGCTGTCTGTTCCGGGTAACGGAAACAACTCCCTTAATGCCAAACTTAATTTTGACAGGAATGACCAAAAGGCAATGTACTGCAATAAAGGCAGTTGTCTCTCAGCTGACGACACTCTCTGCCCCAAGCAAGTGAGGGCACGAGAGACAAGGCACGCCGAATTAGGTACACTTGCTCGTAGCCATCGCCATATTCCTCGGTGCCGGTGAGAACCTGCCGAGCCCAGCCACAAAACCAATAGCGTTCGCTCCAAGCGCTGGCGTCACCTTCTGGGGTGAGGGCGGGGGGCAAACATGTCGCTAGCCAGAAGGGGAATAGCAGCGCATGACAAGTTGTCTACACGTGGAATCCACAAGAGCAGCAACACTGCTCAACAAAATATGTAATTTGTGACAGTGTAAATGTGTAGAATATAAAAGAAAAAATTGTATTACATTATTTTATTAGTTGGTGCGATGTTGCGTGTGTTAAATAACCTGTGTGAAATCACTTAATAGTTTCTGTCTTTATGTTACTTTTTATTCAGGAGAAAGATGCTTTTCAAGTTCGCACCAAAGAATTGGAGACATTGTGTGCACAGCAGTGTGAAGATGTTGCACTGTCGAACAGTAAAATATGTGATTTGGAAGAGGAATTGAAAAAGTTGAACTCTGAGTTGTCCCATTCCAGTGAAGAGAAATCTTTGTTAGAAATTAATTTGAAAAATTTGCAGGATGTAAGTAAAATGTTTCAGTACCATTTTCTGATTAGGTATTTTCCCCCAGCAGATAAAGAATTTTATAGAGCTTGACTATCATTATGGAATTTATTTTTAATCAAAATGAGTTTATTTATTTTAGATCCACAAAGTGTATTGTGGGTCTGTATCATGTAATCATTGAACTATAAAATAAACTCTTATTCTGTACAAGTGTATGTTTTTTTTTCATTTACTAGGAAAAAAAACTTCTTGAAGAAGATTTTAGAGCGTTGCAAGAAAAATATGTCTCTCAAGAAGAACAAATTAGATATTTGGGTGTTCAAAGAACTTCTGTAGAAACAAGTCTTTTTGAGCTGCAGAAATCGTTTACTGATCTAGAAGTGGAAAAAGCCAATCTAAAGAAGTCATTAAGTGAAGAGATTACATTATTAAATGACCAAAAGTCTCAACTGAAACATGTAAGTATACTTAGCTCTAGTAAAAGTGATTGATTGTGTTTTGTTTGTTCATTTGCTTCTGGATTCAAGTCTGGAATAGTCTTAATGTACAAAATATTTTAATTTTGTTTTGCAGGAGCTGGAAGAAGTTTCAGGCAGGGAAAAGGAAGCATTGGAAAGACTTGTAACTCAGGAGAAAGCTTATAAATTAAAACTTGAAACACTCACAAAAGAAAAGGAAGAGGTTGAATCAAATCATAAAGATTTAGAGCAGAAGTTATTATTGGAGGAAGAGCTGAAAAATGATATGAAGAAAAAAATTGTAAGGACAATTAGATTAATCAAAACTGTTTTGTTGAGAGTTCAGTCTGAGTAATTTATATGAGAAGGTTTTTGCATGTGTGTTTTTAAATACAGAGTCATTTGCTGTATTTGAAACTAAATCAGTCTGAGGAATTTTATGTGATAAAGTTTTTGCATGTGTGTTTTGAAATACAGAGTTCTTTAGCTGTATTTGAAACTAAATCAGTCTGAGGAATTTTATGTGATAAAGTTTTTGCATGTGTGTTTTGAAATACAGAGTCATTTAGCTGTATTTGAAACTAAATCAGTCTGAGGAATTTTATGTGATAAAGTTTTTGCATGTGTGTTTTGAAATACAGGGTCCTTTAGCTGTATTTGAAACTAAATCAGTCTGAGGAATTTTATGTGATAAAGTTTTTGCATGTGTGTTTTGAAATACAGAGTCCTTTAGCTGTGTTTGAAATTAAATTGTGCATTCAAATTTGTTGATAATTATTAAAACTTATTTTAATTTCTTAATGCTTAAATAACATTTAGTCAATCAAATCCTGGAATCAATCCTTACCATAGGCATAGGCCATGGCTGATTCATCCCTCAAGTTCCTTGACTCATGTTGAAGTTGGCCTCGTTCTCTAAAAACCTTGTAACATACAAACCTCTGGCTAGTTCAAAATTGGTGTTGAAAAAATAACATTTCTTGAACATAAACTGATTTTTACTGTTTTTATTTATCCTTTACAAAAATTCACCAGTCACAGCGGCCGTCATCTTCCGACTACGAAAACGAATGCGTGTCGAAAATACAAACTAGGGGCACAAAACATCTGCCATAACTCCAAACACAAATTTACGGTTCGTGGCTGCAGACAGTTGAAAATTATATACCGTTCCCAAGTGAATCTTGTGGGTGCTTGCAACTCTCAGTACAAGGCGAAGGACTCAATCCTCGAAACAGTGTTGTTAGGTATCGTCATTATGGGCTGTTACCAATGACTGTGGCCAAAATTTCCAATTAAAAGTCCTGAAATCCAAAAAAGGTTGAATATAAAGGATAGAGCCGTAACCACAGCTGCTAAATTCTTTGCCTCTGCATTCTTTGTTAAACCTGAGCCACCGCCTGACACGTGAGTTGTTGGTAAATTCGTACAAATGCTCACTAATTCCATGGCTGGCCTGCTCTTCAGGGGAAGATGAGGGTGCACATGTGACTCAATTTCCAACCAATAACAAAAATGCAAAGAAAGAAAAAAAATTAGCCAATCATGGGCACATACCAACAAGCAACTTGACCAACTCACGAGTCTTTCTTCTGCACCTGCACTGTCTGTCTCTTTCTCTCACAATTACGTAACTGATAAAACTATTTTATCAGCCAGAGTTTTCTAGAAGAACAATCCCTGTATCAACACTTTTACAATTTACTAATCAAAGAAATATAACAAATAATTCTTTAAAAAACATAACCACTTAAATAAATAACAGGTAAAAATAACTTTAACTGGCTTATTCACTATAAAGCAAGAAAATGATAATAAATACCATTAAATACCATGAAATAATATTAATTATGATAATGAAAAACATGGCAAACACACAAATACTTCTAAAAACAAATCACTGTTATTTACATGATATCAAAAAACCTCACCAAGTGTTAAATATGATTAGACATGAATGTGTATATATGTATACGAAAGACTAAAAAAAAACTAAAAGATGTATGAATAACACGGCCAGCCTACTTTAGCATGGTGTCATGATTGCTTGTCGACATTGGAAGTGAAAGATATTATTTTAACGAATGGAGAGAAAGTCCCTAATGTTCTATTTATGAATTAAAGCTTTTATATTGCAATGAGTTTACAATGTTTTCCCCCCAAGTAAAGAAATCTAACTTTGGTTAGTATAGTGTTATGGATAACTGTAGATGATTGTGATCTAAACTTAAAATAATTTACAGCATTTTTAGTATATTAGTGTTAGGCAATTTGCGTAAACATTGTCAGCTTACTGGCCGGAAAATACAAAATTGTGGCAAGAATCAGTTTATGTGAATCAATTGTACATCCAAATTATCGACAGTTCTTATCACCTACCATTCGAAATATGATATGATTCATTATTTGATACAATTTCTCCTTACAGCTTTAGAATAGACAGTTCCGATTCTAGGTAGAATCAGTAAATCCAAGCATTGAAGAATCGACATGCCCATCTCTATTAAATACTCAACTCAAGCGTAAAAAATTGTGTATTTTTTATTTCCCCTCTGCATTCTAATACAGCTTTCATTGAAGATTTGTGTTTAGCAACAAACACTCCCAATTATCATCAGTTTTTGTGATAATTTATTTTCATGTGTTAAAAGCTACTATATTTAATTTATCTTAATTTATTTTTATTTCTAGGATGAAGTTAAAAACACTATCACAAATTTGGAATGTCAGTTAGAGGAGCAGAAAAAATCTCTTCGTCAAGAAGTGGATGAAAAGGAGACAGCATTGGAAGCATTACAGGCAGCTTTAGATGAAGTTGCTGGTGATAAATTAGGTATTTTGATCATTTGTTCATTAGATTTTCTTAGTGAAAGTGTTGAAATAACAGAGTTGCTGGAAAGTCAAGTGGATCATAATTTCATTACGTAATAATTTTATGTTTAGTGGTGTGTACGGTCAAATGTGTCTTTGACTGTGGGAGTTCATAAGGTGTCACACTGATTTGGCAAGAAGTTAGACTACTAATAGTATTACTCAGAATTTGAACCCAGTGGCATTTGCATGTGTTCCTGTGCGTAAACGTATATATTAGAGATGAACAAGCCTGCAAGTTTTTTGGTCAAGTCGAGTCCACACTTGACAATTTTGTAGTTGAGTAGAGTCGATTCCTTAAAAAATTTAGTTGAGTTTGAGCAGTTGCAGTAATTTTAGAAACTTATTTCATGTTGTACCATTTTCATCATACTGAAGTTCATATATATCTTTAATGAGCTAGCTATTTGTGTCACGTGAATCAGCAGTGATGATGATGATGAGTCATTTTACCCAGTACTGGGTGTCACGAGCATGGGCAACATCACAGTGATGATAGCAGTGACATCCCTATGCTTGCCGAGGCAAGATGATTCCACAGTGGTTTGCCAATTTTTTTTTTCCTAACCTAACTAAAACTAAGTGTAGTTGTTTGGGAGGGGTTTGGGTTAGGGAATACTCCAGGTGCCCAAAGCTTATACGCCTAGTCATGCTGGGTTTCAGCCGTGCAGAAAGGGTAGCATGTGTCATGTGCTTTGTGCGGGGATTGGCCAGCCATGGCAGCGATTGATGCCATGACTTACTCCAATATCTTAGATCTAGACTATAACTAGTTGAGTTAGGCCCAGGTAAAACCTGCTTTCATGTGAGGTTAAACAGTGCGAGCATTAAGCAGGCAGGTTCAGTACCGGACAAGAAGGATGGTCCAGGAAGAAGAGTTGCTCGGGGCAGAAAGTTTCAGCCATGCTGGGGTCGGGAGCTACTGGTGTTTGTGCGCGTCTGTATTCGTACCAGTGGTGCAGATGCCCCTGGCAGTTAGCAACTTCATTCTCCGCTCTGCGGCTGCCAGTCAGGACGTGTGCTTGAAACTACGTAAAGGTAGACGGTGTTGAGGGCAAGTGAATAATACTTATTGTAAGTTAAATTACATCAATTAACGCGAACTGGCGCATCGGGTCTCATTCCAGAAGGGATAGCGCAGCAGGTCGCCTGTCGGCAGTTAACGAAACAATCAAATCCGTCATTGCATAACCCTAGCTCCTGGCGAGTTAGTTAAGTTTTAAAATAAAAGCCTAACTGCAAGTTGTTGCATCGGGACACTCTCAAGAAGGGATAGAGCTGCAGTTGACCTGTCGCCAGTAGGCGGTCGGTCAGTTAGACAAATTATCCAGTCCTTCATCACGAGGCCCTAGCCTCAACCTTGACGCATTTATGAGTTACGATGTTTTACGAGCTTAAGAATAGCTTAATCTATGTTTATGAACTGCCAGCATACTTGTATTAAGTGTGTCAATTATGTGCGTGCACTGCCCAGAGTCCAGTAGGGGGGGGTGGGCTCGGCTTGTGGGAGCTGCTGCGTTGTGATTGGCCGAAGGCTTGGCCAACTGCGGTGCACTAGGACCATTTTAGGGCGTCTGTATTTCTGTATTTCATCGGGATCATAATTACCGAGAGACAAAATTAATGGGTTTTGATGAGTTTCGCATTTCTAATAAAATTTTGTTGTGTTTCGAACATAGAAATTGTGTAAAGTTTCTGTGTTCGTTCCACGATGCAGTGCCTCTACTAGACAGTTATCTGGGGGCGTCTGTAGCGATTCTAATACATCTATTTGAATTTGTTGCAGTTGCCTATACAGGGGCAGTGTAAGTGATTATTGGTCCGATGAGGGCTATGTAGAGCAGCAGTCCATTTTGAAACACCTGCTCATCAATGGGTAGATTGTACACATTCTGACATGTGCCTGTCTTCTCTTTGAGCCAGTCTATGTGTACGCCACAGTAGTTTTCTGTCAACTAAAACGCTGAGGTATTTCGCAACGTCTTTATGGGGAATTTGTTTGTTTAATAAAGTTAATTGTGACCTGTGCCTGGCTGGTGGGAGGTGTTTACGATTAAACACCACGGCCTCTGATTTTGTGTTGTTGATTTTAACACACCAGGTAGTGCACCATTACAGGAAAATTAGTACTTTTAACGACTGCTCATTATTACAACATGATATTAATAAAATCAATACTTGGTGCTTACACAATTTAGTTAAACTTAGCAAGGATAAAACTAAGATAATATCCTGTACGTGGAAATATTACCCAGTTGAGTATGGCTATAACTTGTTAAACTCTCAAATCATCAGAACTACATTAATAAAAGATCGTGGAATCTTCCTAGACTCCAAAGTTATTTTTTAATAAGCATGTTAACTGTCTATATTCTACTACCTGAAGAACTTGGACCCTTATAAAATTCATCAATTTTTATGCTTCTAATTCAGATTCTATTCTTTCCCTCTATTTTTATTTAATTAGATATAAACAAGAATATTGCTCTATCATTTGGAAAAATACAATTGAAAGCATTCAAAATAAAATAATTGAATTAATTAATCTAAAGAGATTTCCTTATTCTATCCTTACATCTCTCTTTAGTTCGTAGAGACTATAATGACTCACTCTTTATTCAAAATTGCTACAACTCTAAAATTCAATGTAAGTTTATCTTTGAAAATTCTTGATTGACAGTACCACAATTCAATATTCATTTAAGATCTACTTTATGCACAATTAATAATAAAAATGACCTTATGTATAGACTGATTTATAATTCCAATAAATTCTATTGGATGAATGGATTAAATTTCTAATTTTGCAATCTAGTTAATAACTTAGTAAATAGTTATAACAGAAATTTGTTCTTCTCTTTTTTTGTTTATTATTTTGTGTTGTGTGTACTTAATAATGTTTGTGTTATTATTGTATTGTTTGGCAAACACAATAACTTATACACATTCATTACTCATTCAATAGCATTGTTTGAGTTTGTTTAACATAATTTCTACTGTTGCCCACTAACTAGCTATAATAGTCCACTTAGCTAGTGCTCTAATGGTATTCTGTAATCTTTAAATAGCCTGTGCTTATTCCAGGCCATAGTAATTATATGCATGCTGCAAGTTTAACGCCTTAATTTACAAAAATTTTAATTGTTTTAAATATGGCTTGAACCAACCAGTTATCCTTCTAAATTCAGAATATAATTTTGGAGACATTGTTTTCAGTAAAAGTGAAAGACGATTCAGTACAGTGCTTCATAGATTTTCAGTTAACTTTTGCCAAAGGTTAGATGTAATAAAAAAATACTAGTGGATAAGTATCTATAAAAAAACTGTTAAAACCTCTAGTTTTATGTGATACTTTTATGATTAATTTTCTTAACTGATTACAAAAAATATAATTATAACTACACTGTGTCAACAGATCAGAAAAGCTACAAAATGGAAACAAAATAGAAGGATTGGTTTTAAAAGTCTTGAAATTAACAGTATTATTGCTGGAAGTCATAAAACTTTAATTGCCAGAAGCCTTGGCTAACTTGCATTGTTTAGCTTTCTAACATAAAAATTGCTGTGTTCCTGCAAATAGTAGATGTATTTCTTACTATGTTTAAACATTTCTTATTATATATCAAAATGACTTTGTGATATAAAAAAGTTTTAAGAAAATTGTTTTGAAAGATCCTGAAAAAGTTTTGGTATTGGAATTTTGTAGACATGACACTATTGTACCAATTTTTATCACTCATTCAAAAGTAAACGAGTTAATTTAATATTTATGTTCTCTGTTTCTGAAACACATTTTTCAGTTATTTTCATTTAAAAAGAAAATTATTTAATTTTGTGTTTATTTGATTAACAATAGAAATATTTATTTTTAAATCTTGATTGCTACAGAAAATGTAAATGTTCTCAGTACTGTTGACAAAATGAAAAGTTTCTGAACTGAATGAATGGCTGCATGTAAATCTGGGTTTACGATTGAAAATTAAGAATTAGTCGTATACTTGAACATATGACTTGTATACTAGTGGAATGGCTTATAATTGTCGTGTAGGAATTTGGAGGGGTCATGTGTGAACCATATGATGACATAAGACTTAAAAGAGATGGTTATATTTTATATTTTTCCCTAAGAATTTGGTGGAAGATTTGGTATTAATTGTTTGATGAGTCATTTTTATAATTATCTTTATTCGTGTTTTTGTGATAATCCCCTGTTGCCTGGTGCGACTTCCACATTGCAAGAGCATTTGGGATAAAACCTTTTTCGCCACCTGCGTGAATCATTATTCATCTTTGACCCTTCGCGACAGGCACTAGTAAACCATTTTAGGACATGTCACTCCACATTTTATTTTTTACATGAGACAATGATATGTAGGACTCATCCATGTATATAATTGTGCGTTCATCGTTTCTATATTGACTCATACTCTTGAGATATTCTATACGTTTTTGCCGAATATCTGATTTTTCTATTAAATGTAAGCGCTGCGATTTGGTTTTCTGCCAACTAGATCCTAGCTTCTTCGAAGTCGTCCTTAAGGTTGTATTGCTACCATGGTAATTTATGTCATTCTTTAGTTTACGTCGTACAGTTTCGACAGTCGGCACACGTTTTTCAAGTAAGTAAAAATTGTACACAGTACATCGTACCACAGCTTCATCAAAGGTGTCAAGTTCGTGTTTACATGTTTTCTTTCGCTTCTTGTTGGGCGTCTCGAAAGATGTTCCTTCACCAGCTTCATTCCTCTTAGCCTCCCTTTTAATTTTTTGTACAGTCTTGCGAGACACACCCGTCGCCTTAGCTGTTCTCAGCTGTGCTTTCTCTAGTGAAATGGAGGGTTCCTGCAATCGCGCTTCATTTTCCATAAACTGCATAATGTTATAGACAATTTCCCGTGCCTGCGAGTGCAATTTTTTACTCTTAACTTTTGACAACACTGGAGGCATTTTATGCATAAAGTTGTACTTTACTGAAGTACTGCACTAGATATGTAACACTGGCTCTGAACAAAAGTGATACACTACATGCACACAAACCTCAGATCCAAACTGTAAACGAAAACGTTTAGAAAGTACCACGGATGTGTTAACGAACGTATTCGTCGGATTTCACCAAAGAACTAAGTTTTCACTCTGTGCAGTAGCGTGTAGCCCCTGTTATCAAGTAACGCATTATCGCTCGCCGTGCCACGTCTGCCTTCCCCAATGTCGTGACTCACATACACACATCCATTTACTAACCGTCACCCAGGCTCGGAGTTATGTTGCGTCTACTGTACATGACCTAGTATTTATATTTTAAAGTTAAATATCCTCGATTCTGAATTGCGTATGGATTCTGGGTGATGAGCTGAAAAGTTGCAATTTTTAGGTTCAATCGTAGCCATGTGTCTGTTTATCAAGTACATGGGTGAATAACGAATTTCACCATGAATAAAATTGTTAGCTAAACAAATTATTAATCAACAACAATTATAAACAGAAATCCATTATGAAATTCAGACAACACCTACGAATACAAAAATTCAACTTAAATAACATGGCTGCTTTCTTGTCTGTTTTTATTGGCGGGAATTAATGACCACTAATTCAATCATAAACCCACCTTTAGTTTATGACTGTGTCCTGTTACAATGAAAATCTTTAAAAAGTTTCTCAAGGGACTTAAATAAATTTTTGAAAAGTCAATTCATGTATGTTTAAAGATGCAGGTCAAATTTATCAGAACTTTTTACAGTGAAATTTCATTACAATGTACCTTAAATATCCCACAGTTTTGTGCTTAGTGATGAAAGTACTTTATACCGAAATGTAACTAAATGTAAAACCTCTATTTTAAGAATTTGAAAATATATACTTAAAGGTGAGAAATTATTTGAAGTGATGTCCTTTGTATTTAGGTTCCACTCTAGGCAAAAATGCTTAACAGGGGTCATAAGTTTAGGATATATACTGTGTTTCTAAGTTAGAGTAGCATATATTATATTTTATCTAAAAAAAAAAAAAAAAGTCATAGGATTATTATCAACACAAAATTAAATCTTTTAAATAAGCATGTATGATAATCAGTTTTTTAGTTTGTAGAATTTGAATATAGAATTTGAATAATAAGAATGATAGCTAGAATCCCACTAACAATTTTTTTTACACATCATGTTTTAACTTCTGGAAAATTAGACAAATAATATAAAGTGAAATGTTGATCAGGTTAGTAATTACATGGAAAATTTTTCTTAAAATATTTAAATTATCAAATAAAAACATTGGGTTTTTAGTTATGCAGCTAACCTATCTTAACCTAACCTAACATAACCTAACCTAACCGAACCAAACCGAACCGAACCAACCAACATTTCATTTCAGTTGCTGTTCGCCTTATTTTCCAGAACCTGCTACTCTACATGTTGATCCAGAAAATTTTTGTGAACAGCAATATACCGTAAAATACCATGAATATTTTGTTTAATGCTGTATTCCCAAATAAAACTTTCTCATATTTATGTATTGAAACCCTAGTAATTCACAAATTTTCATTGTAAATGCAGTAAAGTAAATTGTTTTTTTTTTGGTTTGGGAATATTATAAACACAATTTCTGCTAATTTCATCTGGAATTTTAAACCATTATTTAAATTTTTATATATATTTTTGAATCGCAACATCTGTTACTGTGTCACATGATGTTATATCAGTTGTAACTACTGTAGTTATAACTAATACGTTTACTTCTTTTAATAACCACTACAATGGATTTTCCGTGTTTTGTGGTGTTGTAGCCCATGGTTGTTGATCCCCCCCCCCCCCCCTGGCCCTCTCTAGTGCATGTGTGCAATATTTGGAATGACAAATATGACTTTTTTTAATACAGGGTTCCCGCAGACAGGGAAAACCGGGAAAACCTGGAAAACTCAGGGAAATGGACATGTTCAACTGGGACAGGGAAAAAACAGGGAAATTTCTGATTAAATTTATCTTCAATTTTTTTTCTCCTCTGCATTGATATTTACGTTTCTTTAGGCATCATTAGTGATATTCCTCAGCCTTAACAAAAGCTTTCTGGGCGATTGTTTATATTTTTAGTTGCTTAAAGCATTAAGTCCGTCAAATGACAAAAAGTTAAACAAAGCTCCCCTCCTCTCATGAAAATCAAATTACTTTATTTGTAGCGATCTTATTTGGGTAACAAACAGCTATTGGTGCGCCTGTTCCTCCGTTCTCTACTCCTCCCTACGAATACAACCAATGTAAACAGCTATTGGCTTGGCTGGTTAGCCAAGTTTCACGTCTCCCTACAATTATACCAATAGCGATAATAGACGTTAGGCTGTTACATGACTAGTACGTTTCCCCACTATTTTTATGATTACGTGTCATCAATGTAAGCAAAAACATTGCGTGGTGTGTTATGTGTTAATTGTATTGTTTTTAAAGATGTCCAAGTTTAACCCCTCTTGGTTAGACGGCAAACTTTTTTCAAATTGGCAGTCGTAGTTACGTCGTGTTGATGGAAAAGAGAACAACGCTCGTTGCATATTGTGCCGGAAAATTTTTTCGTTGAGTACAATGGGAAGGCAAGCCATCAAAAGTCACGAAGAAGGAAAATACCACAAGCAGTTGCTTACGAAACGTGTGAGGTCAGCGAGCATTACGACATTCCTACCCCAGCCATAAATAGTAGACTAAGTCGACGTGCGCAAATATTACATGTACCAGCAGGACACAATTAGGCCTAGGCCTATGTCCCACATATCCAAATCAATGTGACCGAAGCCCCTTCTCCTGGTACAAGTAAGGTTGGACAGATTAGTAAACTATGTTTTCGTTCAGACACTGACGTAAAAAGTGCAGAAATTCTTTGGGCATTGCATGTTGTAGCGAAAGGTATTATGCACCATATTTTCATCACAAACTTAGTGACGAAGTGCGATTTGCTACCCAGATCGTGGTATGTTTTGATGAATCCTTCAATCGCATTGCAAAGCAGCAACAGATGGACATTGCAGTGCGCTTATGGGATGTAAATCGAAACAAGGTTATTACTAGATACTGGAACTCCTCATTTTTGGGTCACTCTACTGCTGCTGATCTTGTGGTAGGATTTAAAGAAGGTCTTGAAAATATCGAGTTATCTAAGATTATACAAGTATCTATGGATGGGCCCAATGTGAATAGGTCATTCCTAAAAAAAGTTGAAAGCTGAAACGAAGTGCTGTGAAGAGGATCCAGAGATGTTGGATTTAGGTTCTTGTGGCCTCCATGTTATTCATGTTGCCTTTCAATCAGGCTGTCGCAAAGCAGGTTGGGATGTAATGTTATTTTTGAAGTCCTTGTACAATGTTTTTAAGGATTCGCCTGCACGTCGATCTGATTTCACACGAACTACTGACTGTAGTTTACTTCCTCGCAAATTCTGTAATTGCTGCTGGTTAGAGAATGTACCAGTTTGCGAGACAGTTATCAAAATGTTTCCGCACATCAACACTTTTTTAAGTCTTCTGAGTTACCTTCAGAAAGTTAAGGAATGCTTACTGGACCCACTTCTTCTTGCTAAGCTTCACTTCTTTTGGACAATAGCATACACATTGGAGCCATTTTTAAAAAAATTCCAGACTTGTAAACCAATGGTACCATTTTTACATGAAGCCGTAGAAGATTTGGTGAGGATATTGATGGGGCGATTTATTAAATCAGACATTTTAAAATGTGCTACCACTGCATACAAGCTGACACAGGTTGATTTAGAAGATGTAAATAATGGAATCAAATTGTCACATTTGAATATTGGTTTGGCTGCAAAGCACAAATTGAATGTCTCTCGTGTAAATGAAATACAGAATCAAAAATTCCAGCTACAAAGCAAAACGTTCATGGTTTTTACTGTAAAAAAAAATTGTGAAGCGAAGTCCTATCAAGTATGAAATGGTAAAATCGGCTTCTTGTTTGGACCCAAGGAAACTGAATAGTAAACAAGAAGAATGCAGGTCAGACATGGATACTTGTCTTCAAATGCTTATGTCTGCCAAGCATACCACTGCACTCCAATCAGAACGAGCTAGTCTGCAGTTCACTAAATTTATTTGTGAGGTAGAACAAGATAAACTTAAATCATTTAATATGGAGAAACACAGCTTGGATACATTTTATGCCTAACTTTTAAGTGGCAAAGATGCGTTTAGAGATATATGGACTGTGGTTAAGATTTTTTTAATACTGTCCCATGGCAATGCCTTTGTAGAGTCAGGATTTTCTGTAAATAAAGACATGCTTGTCGAACATCTACATGAAGAGTCACTGATTGCCTTGAGAAGAGTATATGATGGTATATGTGATGCTGGTGGGGAAGAAGCTGTGCATGTTGACCAAACAATGGTTAGTTATGCCAGATCATCTTGTTCTAAATATAGGAGTGCCCTGGAGCAAAAATGTGAAAAAGACAAGAAATTAGGTGTAGAGAAGGTTGCTAAAGAAGAAAAGAAACGAAAGTCAGAAGAACTAAAGGTAGAATACACAGTGCTGTTACTGGATAATAATCCATGTGAGTACATACCTGTATCATATTAAGAGCAATAGTTACAATCTAACAAATTATTTTCATATTTAGTCGACTAACACCAATTTGTAGTATTGCCTAGGCTTAAGTTTGTGAATGTATTTAGAGGGTTTTTGTTCATTGAACGTGCTGTGTATCATTATTCAAAATGGCTGCCAAGATATGTTACAGTTATATAATATTTTATGATATACCTAAGTCATTTTTATTAGACAGGAAAAACAGGGAAAACTCAGGGAAATCGGGTGGAAGAAGTGTGTGGGAACCCTGTAATAGTTTGCACAATATTTCCGCTACTGTTTAGCAAGACAGTAGTAAAAAAATTTTGAATACTTGTTGCATGTTTAAAATGTTGTTTATTGTTCTTGTCCCATTAAAACATTAAAAAAAGATTTTCATCTCACAGAAATGTCCTAACCTCAATAGTGAACGTTGCTATGTGACAAACTCATGAGGTATGCCATGTCGAATATTCGTTATTTTCAAGGTCGAATCAAATATGAATAGTTTATTATTCAAATATTCATTACTGTGAACCTTAAAAAATAACATAGTATGCATGAAGTGATGATCCAAAAGTTAGGTTCTGTTCTGATCGTGAACTTGGAAAAACTCTTCTATGGAAGGCCAGCAGCCTGCAACTTTGTTTCTAGAGTTGGCATCAAGTTCGGTTGTGAATGGTTGCCAACTCTGGAACCCGGTGATATTCACAATCGGAGAAAATGATCGGCCCAGGTACGAGCAAGCCGGATACCAGAGCTCGCACATTTTTGCACAGCACAGACTTTAGGCCATGCGCGAAGTCTGTGCTTGCTGGGTGACGACGCTGGGGTCCGTGGTTCAGACCTCTCCAGGGTGTGATGGACCTTGGACAGATTCTTAGTACTCATCTGTTTAATCACCCTGACGTGTTATGAATGCCCTGTTTGCAGCGTTGGAGGCTCAGATAGAAACCCTGCAGACGGAGCAGAAGACCCTGCTGGAGAGGTGCTACGCGAGCACGGCAGAAGCAGAGCAGTTGCGACGGACGCACGTCGAGGCGTGTCGGTCGCAGGAAGAAGTGCAGGCGGCTCTGCAAGAGTTGGGACGGGAGAACCAAACACTTCAGGTGAGCGACTTTTTTCCCTTGTCGTGATGACACGCGCAGCACATACTTTGTTGTGACTTGGTTGACTGGTTTTTTGAGATGTGTATCCGACCGATCTTTTATTGTAATGTATGCATATTTAATGTATTAGGGGTCGTCCATTAATCACGTGATGTTTTTTTAGCAAATTTTTAACCCCCCCTCCCCCCTAGTGACTTCTGGTGAGGTTTTAGACTCCCCCCCCCCCCCCCAATAAATCACATGTATTTTTTTGGTACAAAATATTTTTAAAAATTTCATAATATTATCTTTAAATATAGGTATAGTCTAATTTAATTCTGGAAAATTAAGCACAGTGATAAAAATGTCCAGACACATTAAGGTTGCAGGTTTATTCTCACTGGCATAAAAATAATAAAGGAAAGGCTTATATGTGATTTACGCATGTATTTGGCGCCAAAATCACAGTCTTACTGGCAACTGGCAAGCCGAGCTGGGTGGTTCATGTTGCGGCGGGCGGGGATATTGTTGCCTGGCTACGGCGAGTCAAGGTCACGCGTCGCTTTTCTGTTAAGTGGAAATTGGGCGAAAAAATAAATACACATGATATTTCTCTACACCCCCTTCCCCCCTTGTGATATTTCGTGAATTTTCCCGACTCCCCCTCCCCCCCTTCCCTTTCGAGCCTCACGTGATTAATGGACAATCCCTTATATGGTATTGTACTCAATCTTGTTGATTAAAAATACCTGAAAAAGTCCAGGCTTCCTTTTTTAAGCATCGGGTTTTTACCCACAGTTCAGTGGCCTTTTGAACAAGGGACCCGATAGCCCATTAGGCTGCTTTCATTTGGTGAAGGGTGACTGGGAGTGATGCCCTTCAATAGACCAGTTACAGAATGCGAAAACAGGGGAGACAGGGGCGCACGGAGAAAACCCACTCACCATCACAGCTTCTGCCATGTTCCTCGCTTGCAGAACGACGGGACTTGATGAGGATCAAACTCAAAGCACTTTGTTGGGATTCCAGGGTGCTACCAGAGCCCCTTAGTTTTGCTGTTTGTTATTTGAATGAACTATTGGAGAAATGAAATGATTCTGCATAGTGGCAAAAAGTGAATGATGTTTTTTCTGCATTCATGTCTCTTACTTAATCAATTTTGTATTTAATAATAATTATTTTTTAATGTTGTGTTTGCTACAGATGAAGATGGACAAACTACTGGGGCGTAAATGGGCTGAAGACTCGGAAGTTACGAACTGCCTGAAATGTGAAAAAGAATTTTCTTTGATCGTCAGAAAGCATCATTGCCGTAATTGCTTCAAAATTTTTTGCAACGAGTGTTCTTCAAGAGTCACAGCAATTGAAATGAACAAGAAGCCTGTTCGAGTGTGTGATCTGTGTTACAGTGAACTTGCGCACAAATAGCATGTGCAACTCTAAACTTGTTTGATGTGGCCTTACTGCTGTCCATTTAAAGTTTATGAATCTAGTCATGTTTTAACTTCTTCGTTTTTTTTTTTTTTTTTTTTTTTTTTTGCCACGGCAGCTGTGTTTGCATTTATACAAGAGGGAATCCATTTGGAAATTTAAGTGCCAACATACCATCGATGCGGGTGACTTTGTACCACTTAAGGCATGTTTACATGTATTTATAGAACCTAATTTATTTAAAACTTATTTATTAAATACGTGTATGGAAGTATTTTTAATGTGCTTTCTTTAGCAATATAGAACTTAATTTTCTGTGTAGTTTTAGAAAATTAAAAAATAGTAATGTTGTGGTACAAAGTCACCTACATGTGTTGGGTGACTTTGTACCGTGTTGGTAATTGTCGCATAAATAGTGTTGTATTGAGAACAGTTGTACAGCAGGTGAATTTGTTCCACTTTAAATATTAACTCCACACACAATATTAATGTTTTGGTTTAATTTGACTTCAATTATATTAACAAATTACATACTAAAACATTGAGAGCAAACTAAAAATGTCTTGAATAGGTGTTAAAACTTTTTTTTTTTAGTTTAACACTACACAGACCAATGCTGGCTCAAAATTAAGTTTTCGATGGAAAAAAGGCCTCTTTTTGATACTTGCCGCACACAAGACATGTTCACACGATCAATCACTGCACTAATGTCATAAAATATTTCGTCTTTATCTTCAGGCCATTTCCAATATCCTTGCCCTGCCCTTTTCATACAAGAGACTTTAAGTTCTTTCTTTTGCCTGTTTATCTCAGTGATCCTCCCTGGATAAAATGTCCCTTCATAGTCTACAACAACAAATTCATTTACACTGTAGAGATCACCCTTAGATTGTGTTTTATTTTTCAAAGTTTGGATTGAACTGCTGGAACATGGCTGTTCTGTGAAGCTGTCAAACTCTTCAGCAGATTCATCAGGTGTATCATCAAATATGAGTTCACAGTTACCTGCTTCAGAGTCTGAACTAGAACTGTCCTGAGTATGACTTGCCTTTCTTGGTGCAAATTTCTTTCTTAAACACTTTCCTTTCACACTTTTGGAGGACTTCTTCTTCAGTGCAGATTCTTCCAGATATTGTGCCACCTCCTCACTGCTAATACTTTTCCCAGGTTCTACTGGAAGTCGTTTCCGTGAAGTAGACTTCGGCGATGTGAAATTCTCAGTGATGTGTTTAATGTATTCTTGAAAAGCTTGTCCAACACCATCAGAAATATTCAGGTCATTTAGTCCAAACTCCGGTAGGCTACCAATGGGCTGCCGACGATCCGTGGGGTAAATTCCAGTTTTCCTGAAACCAGCACGTACATTATCTGATGCTTTTGGAGCATTTGCTTTAAGCAACTCATGCAACAACTCAGGAAATGCTTGCTTTGTTACAGTAGTGTACTTCTTTCCTTCCTTGGTTTGTTTCCATGAGTGAAGAAGCTTTCTCCAATGGCTTTTTAATGGACTGAAAAAGGAAACATCAAAAGGTTGTAGTATATGTGTGCTATTGGGAGGTAGGCAGATAAATTTTGTTTTGACTTTGTCACATTGCCGCAAAACATACAAACTGATGTGTGATGTAAGGTTATCACATATTATAACTTTCTGTCCATCTTTCTTTTTTAACTCTGGGTAGAGAACAGTGTCAAACCAATTTTCAAAGGTGGCTTGTTCAAACCAACCACTCTTTGAAGCAGCATATCTGGTTCCGGGTGGGCCACCTTGAGTCCATGTTACCAAAGGTTGAGTTCCTTTATACACTACATATGGTGGTAGCACTTCTCCATTAGCAGTACCACAAAACATTACTGAATAGTTAACTTTACTGCTGTTCACAACCAACTGTGGATGTTTACTTTTTCTTGAAAAGATAACCTTCTTTTTTCTTGGATCATCATTGATGCCAGTCTCATCAAAGTTGAAAATATTTTCAGGTGGTACTCCATCCAGTTCCTGTTCCAAATGATCAAAAAAGTCTATTACAATTTTCTCTGTTACATTAGCACGTTTCTTGCTGATGTTGTGTGCAAAACGTTCACGCAATTCCTTGTCATGTCGTTTTAAAAACAGGTTACACCACTCACGGCCGGGATAGTTGTTTTTAAAGCACTTGATATTCTTCTTATTCTTATCCAAGTAACTCTTGACAATGAAACGAAAATCAGTCTTAGTTATTGGAAAGCCCAAATTTGCTACACACGAAATATGTTGGACAAACTCTTTTTCTTCATCATCAGAAAAAACCTTCTGACCGCCAATTTTGCCACTGTGTAAACCTTTGGTCTTGTTTCGTATAGTCTGCCTAGGTATGTTGTAATGTGCAGAAGCTTTCCTTTCTGACATCTTTCCTGTTGCAATGTCTGTAAGGCATGCTTCCAACTTTTCATCTGAATATCTTCTGTAAGCCCTTGAGTCAGGGTGTGGCACATATTTATTGGGCATTTTGTGGATTTATATATCTGAAAACAGATTAAATCTGCTGTACTTAAATGTAATAACCTACTTGTTATTTAACCTACATACACAAAAAGAATATTAAACCAAAATATTAATGCCAGGGTGGATTTGTACCTGTGTGGATGACTTTGTACCACGTGGTACAAAGCCACCCTTGCTGAAACATAACCTTAAAATAAAATATTTTGAAGAAACAGTTCGATAAAACATTCTGGAAGTGGCTAAATACATACCTGGTGGTAGAATATCAAAGGAGCCAGTTTTAAAATCGTAAGTCTTTTATGTTTTTGTACAACACTTCACAACACTAACAAAAACAATGAAAATATTGACCATCATGCATAGCAGCCATTTTGAAAACACATGTATGATGCAGAGTAGTATGCAATGTTGTCATATTGCAGCACCAACTGTGCAAATTTTAACTATCGTGAAGAAGGACAATTTTTTTTTTGTTTAATGGTTATTAAATATTATTTGATAAAATGCTCAATGGCACAAAGTCATCCTCACAGGACAAAGTCACCCGCATCGACTGTACTGTAGTTTTTTTTTATAGTGAGAAATTGGTAAGTGGCAGAAATTGCCTGTTATTTGCTAAAACATTAATTTTTTTACATTATATTGTGTTTCGGTTTGTAAGAATGAAGCGAAATATTCATTGTTAAACGTCCGTGGCTGGTGCTGTTTAAAATTATGTTTAGCATGAAATAGAACTAAATAGTTGTGTTTCTTATGAGTTTATACGATGCTGTTTTGATACTGCTCTGATTCAGATTGAGAATCAGAGTTTGGGTTAATTTCTTTAACATTTATATATATTTTTTGCATGTTGCCATTTCAGATAGATTGCTGCTGTTGGTTAAGAGGAAGTAGCATGGCTTCACAACCAATTGTAAACCACATTTTTCTTAGTGCATATTATTAACTGATGCACTATTATATTTTACCATATACTATTATAGTTTACAATTAGTGTGAACTGCTTTGCATAAGACCGACTCTTGTACTTTAGTTAATACCTACTGTAATTCATATATTCCTTGAGACATTAAAGTTAAGACTGGAGTTATGCTGAACCTTTGTGTACATTTAAGTTTTTGTTATAAATGATCTTGCGGACAAGAGGAAACACTTGGATGTTTGATTAATGTGAGAGTTTTCAGTAGTTATTTTTGAAGTGAAACTTCTTTGGGCGCAATGGGTGTAAAATTTCAAGGTTGAATTTCAATGCAACATTTTTGTGAAACATCGTTGGGGTCTCCACGTGGTGGCGTGCGGCTCAGATTTTAAAATGCTGCAGGGATAGGCGGGTTGCTGCGGTATGGACCTGCTTGCGCCTGAAATCACCCGACGTGCTGGCATCTAGTAAGGGTGTCTTTGGGCAGAGGCAACACAGCAAAGTTTCAGCTAATTTTGCACCGCGCCACGAGCCTTATCGCAAAAAAATGTCTTCTTTCAAGTATGTATCATTTTAATTACTTTCGTAAATCAGTATTGTTAAATAGCATTACATATATGGGTATTGTTTTAGCTGTGTAACTAAATATTTTTTGCTGGTTTAATGCTTTTAACGCTTTAGTTTGACAGGGTAATTATTTGTAACTAATTATTATTTGACTAACTAAATCCTCACCATATTATAATTGAGCCCACAAGCATTTAAATATGTAGAATAATATGATAGTAAAAATAAAATTTTAAACAAATCCTGTATGTGGAATATTGTTTTTATTTTCACTTTGTGGCAATATGGTTGTACTGTAAAGAATTGCCATGAGGTAAGTCCATGCCGTTCAGTTTAAGCGTTGCAGAGCGGCAGACATGTTGTCATTGTTCATTTATTCGATGGAAAAACATTATCAAAGCCTACTAATGCAATATGTCTATGTAGTCTATTGGCAGAATCTGTTGCACTATAACTCAATGATAGGTAATATTTGCAGAACTACAAAATAAGTTGAGAAAAATGCTCAATCACATCTAACCTATACATAGTATCAAATTAAATTAAAACTAATTTACTATAATAAATCCTAGCTTTGATATTTACTAAACAAATTTTCATTATGGTGTGATTATTTCAACAGTGTGTAATATTTATTGTTAATTAATCATTATTGATTGATCAATAATTATTGATCTCCTGAGCAGTTATTTTGAAGTGAGTAATAATTTTGTTAATTCATGTTTATTTAGATAATTATCTTTTTCTCTCTCTCTCTCTCTCTCTCAGCCATTTTACCCCTTACGATATACTTACGAGTCAAGGTTGAATTGACAAAGAAGTTTCACTTCTATCACGTGTACTGAGTTACACACTTTTTTTTTTGTAAGAATGCAGTTTGTAATTTCACTTGAACAAAAACTGTGCAGCGTATGGATGAAATAGGCACGCTCTCTTCTTATTTAGTATTTGCACTACCGTGTTTTATTGCATGATCGTCGCACCTTTAATGTTAAAATCAAGTTTGAAAAGTAGGGTGTAATTTTTATGCGAGAAAAGCATTTTTATCAAGGTTAAGTTTTTAATAAAAATGAAACAGTTGCATGGAAAATACATTTAATTAAAAAACAGAGTAAACAAAATCATGCCAATTAACATAATTAGCCATGCAACAAAAACATATTTTGATCAACTTCAAATAGAAAAACAAAGACAGTGACCTTACCGTGAGCCGTAACTAACGTAGTGCACCCATGGCCATAACTATAGTTGTAGTGCATACTAACCACGAAAGAGTGCAAGCTATTCAGTGTAGTTTACTCGTCACAAGACAGAGCGTGTGCATTGCATGCAATCGGCAAACTATCAACATTGATATTCAACTACTTGTGCACATTCTGTATGGGCATCAACCCAACCAAACATAAATTATGCTAGATTGAGATGGCTATATTTTTATACGAATAATGGAATTTGACTTTAAAATACATAATTTTATACGGGAAAAGAAGTTATGGGCAACATCTTACATGGAAAATAAAAATATGTACATATTATAAAGAAAATGGCGGGACCAAAACATTTTACCGTCTTGGACAGGAAATTGAATTGTGTAGTTTCATCTTAAACAAGTTTTACTGTAATTGTATTTACTGTATTTTCCCATTATAAGTACCACACTGCCTGACAGGAACTTTAAAAACAATTTCTGTTGCACGGTGATCTTTGGCAAGACCTTGCTTACTAAGTAAACAAAGCTCTCAGAATCTAACAGCTGGACCACTAACATCATGCGATTTTTATGAGAATTTTTTTTTTGCCCCAAATTTTTTCGCCCTATAATAACTTCGCGACCATTATGTGAACGCGACCGTTATGCAATAAAACACGGTACTTCTCATCCCATTGGTGTGGATTGTAAAATTGTAGTTTTTTTATTTTATTAATAGTTCATAAAATATACTAATAATGGGTAAATTTTGGTGATGATGTGCATAATGACTAACTAGAAGCAAGGATGGTGGTATGTAAAGCTGGCCGTGTCTTCTGGCCCAATAAACTCTGCAGCCTCTAGTACATCTGCTACGACACACTCATGGGCAGGCATCTTCCCGAGGTCCAGCTACCAAATGGTTTTTTTTCCACGCACATACTTCTGGTTCTTGCAGGGAATCAACTGCAACTCGAGTGGTGATGTCTGCAGTGCTGCATGTATATTCTGCAAGAGGCAGTCTGCCGCTGCACCTGTCTGTTCTGGCGTAGGTTGTCAAGGTTGGTACCTTGAGTGATGTGGTTTTCTGGCTGGTTAGGACAGCCGGCAACCACTTCAGGTCTGACGGCATAGTCGTCTTCCCTGTGCTAGTTCTTCAGGAGTCTATATTGTCCAAGACCTGGTGGCAAGTCTTTCAGCAACTAGCCCTACAGTTTCTACCTTCAGCCGGCTTAGTGCTAGCAGCAAGCTTTCATTGGGTATGCAGAACATGTCACAAACAGATCTCACTATAGTTAGGTAGACGGGAATAATGCCATAAGTATAGACGTGCCAATCCCTTGCCCAGCATGCAAGATGAGACCTTGCTTCCTGCCTGTTTGCCCGTCAGTTTATTCTCACCTAGTGAAAGTCTTCGTCTGGGTCATGGGACATGATGTTTTTGAAAATGTTGACACTATCGTTACAATGTTTTAGGAGTTGGTCACGGGACCTTGAAAAGTTTCTGTCAAGAAAACCTGTGGAAACGGATTAACCAGACTACTTTTATTCACGTGAAGGGTGTAAAGAGCTAAACCACCAAGCTCAACAACTCCAACTTGTTCTCATGTTCCCTACCAGGAAGCTGAACTTACTCTGAGCAAGTGAGAGGGGATAAAGGAATGTGATAACCACTCGAGTCAGTTTTTTTTTTTTTTTACAACAGCACTGAAGAAAAAACAATGGAATTTAAGATGCTAGATATACCACCCTTCTACCTATTACCTTCCCTCCAGGCAAACTCTCTTGTTTACCTAATCCATGCTGTGCTAGTGCCTAGGCCCAGACTGTGATATCCAGTTTTGGTGCAGTGTACACTCAACATTATACTTTGTTAATACCAAACTTTTATGCTGACAGTGATAAGTATAATCTTTTGCAATGCCAACAGGCTGAACAAAGCTGCAGTGGACTTGAAGTAAAATATATTCTTTGCAAATTTTCAGGTTTTTATGCTTAATTCATGTTAACGAACTTGCCCTTAAATACTTGCACAATATTGTTCCTTTCAAGTCTGTATGTGACGGTTTTCGTATTTTAACATTTAGCTCATCATCAAGCATTTACAGTAGGGTTATATCTACTGGGGCATTGAATTTAATGATTCAGATGGTTTTTGATCAAAAACCACTTTTAGAAAATTGTAAACTTGAGGGCATAGCTGCTCACCCGAGGCTGTTTATAGTGGACACAGCTGAGACTCTCTGTCAGGGCGTTACTTGGACCATGTGGGGTGAGATATTAGCCCTCTAATTAACCAAGTTTATTTAATTACGTCCTAGCCCGCTCTAGGCGTCGGGTACGCCACACTGATCAACACACACGAGGACTACGAGGGTTAGCGACACGTGGCCACACGTCTCCAATGTCTCCGCACACGTCTGGTCTCGGCCGACGACGAAGAGGAACTGAGGCGAGCAGCTTTGCGCCCGACCAAAACTGTTACTCGATTCTGCGATCCCGTGCCAAGGATTAGTTTAAGAAAGAAAAAAAAACACTCATTTCTACTATCCCTCATCTGGGCTCAAAACCTTAAAACATCACCTACTTTTTATATAAACATTTAAATCAGGCCTAGCTTCCGCCGAGTTCGAGTCTGCTCGGGTCCGCCCGACATCTTTGTTAACTAAACCTAATAACCTAAATACTTATTACATACAGCACTAATTAGGTCTGCTGGAACACATAGCACTTGGGACTCATTAAAAAAGGTTTACAATAATTATTGTTATTGATGTATGGGGGACGTCGCACTGCCTGTAAGCGCCCTCTTGCGGTAGTCCGTGGCGTGCAATTCAAACACACGCACGTCTACGTACGTCGGCGGTACAAATGCCGGGAAGGAGGGGGAAGGGACAGTGGAGTCGGACCAGGCTTATGGGGCGAAGCCCCGGCTGACGTCAAACTCATAAGAACACAATAAAGCATTAAGTGTAAGGCTTTGTGAAGGCATCAAATGCCTTTGTAAGGCTCCAGAAAGTGTAACCATAGAAAACTGCGTTATGTTATAAGCCCTGTGAACTGATTAGGTAACGGTGACACATCAAGTTGCTATGTATTTTGTTTTTTAATATTTTATTTTGAATTTTAGGATTCTTAAAATTTAAAATCAAGCTAAAAAACACCAATTTTATAGCATTGTATAAAACAAATGTGTATACAGCTGGATACTTTATGCCGACTATCTAGCATGTATTTGCTTACAGCTTACATTTCCTTTTATTCTTATAATGCTACAAACTTTATTTACCTACTGTTAATGCAAATACATTAATCTCAAACTAATTGTGTGTTTTGAGTGAGAATGTAGTGTAGTGATAAAATGCAGAAAATAATATATATTAAAGCCTTGAAGCTAGGATTTTGTACCAAATGCATTGTTTTTCTATGCAGTCTTTTAAACTGCAGAGAAATTTCTTTTGCTTTAATTCAATGATAATTTTAAATTTTTATTGAAAAGAAAATGTGTTTGTTTACTGGATTTTTTTATCATTAGTAATCAAAACTTGTCACATCTCTACTTTTAACTGAAGCTTTTTACAAATAGAATGTTGTATGGTACCTAGATAGCTTTGAATTTCTTATTGCAAAGAAATATAAAATTAAAGGTGTACTCAAATTTCGTCAATGAGTTTGTAATTTTTCTATTGTATTTAAAAAAATATTTCATACAATATTTAAGGGTGCTAAACATTTACCATATAATTTTATGACAATTTAGTATTACCTGTTATAAATCTGTTGAATATGATTGTATATTTTTGTGTGTTTGTGTATTCAAATTCAGATGTATTAAAGTATAAACACAAAAATTAATATAAATAATGTACCTATTATAAATGTAAGCTTATATTATTGTTTCTCAGTTACACTTATTTAGTTTTGAAATGTATAGTGTTTGTCACAAAAAAAAGTGACATTCATCTAATAAAAATTATGTTATTGGAAGGTGGTCGTATTATTTCTTGGAGGTTATTATTAATTTTTTCTTATAGATTCATTCTGAATCATACTGAACCAATAATGAAAAAAATTTTATGAGCTTCACTCAGATTATGTACAATACTACGTCTTTGCAGTATCTTTGTTTTCAATTAACAGTTATTGTTATAACTTGATAATTTGATAATGAAGAACAGTAGCTTAGGTGCATTATCTTGTTCATTATCAATTTTCTCAAGTGTTTTGTTGTGAAGTTTAAGGGATTTTTCAAATACATTTTTATGTTTTTTATATTCGTAATATTCACACAACATATTACATATAAGTTTGTTCCCATGAAGTGCAAAGATAAATAAATAAATATTTAAAATTTAACACTTCTCAAGTTCATAATTTGATAAATTTCAGGATTTAAACTTCAAAAAGTGTATGTTAATATCTAGAGCAAAAATAATTTCATGGATTAATTGGGTAGCAAAGTATACTTAAAATACGTATATATATGCTTTGCCTTCATGATTTTACTACAGTGTTTTTGACATGATCTTGAGCCAGTTATAAAAAAGGAGAAGGGTTACCTAATCTGTAAATAATGAGACTTATCATTGACCAATAGCACATTAAAGAAGGCTTCATTATTTATAGGCAAGTTGAGTCTAGCCTGGAGTGAAATTAATTTGCGCAGTAATTGTGGCTCTACTAATATAATTCAGCTTATATAAATTTGAAGTCTGAATTTATTGTAGCTAGATCATTTTGGGTAGGCATAAATTTTGAGTCCATGATTTACAAACAAAAATATTTCTGTGCCTGGATCTTCTGCTGCTTGAGCACTTGATCTTCACTGCGCTGCGATTCGGCGTCCTCAGCCAGCGAAGTAGACCCTGATGCCCAAAAAAAAATTAAATTTCAAAATAAATTTGTGTGTGAGAATGTAAAGATGGATCTCTTTTATTTTTGACGTGCTAACGTCTTATAAATCGATGAAAGCCGGCTGCATGCACGAAAAAGCATGACTCATTGTCATGTTCCGCCTGAGCCGAGTGTGCAAGAACCGGCCAACCACCGTGCGAGAAAATCTATAATATCAAACAGGTTAAGGCAGGCTTTTTAAAAGCAGCAATTTAAAAAGTTTGATATGACGTTATCACGTAAAATTATCGTCCGTTAACCGACTTTACAGACAATCCCCTTCTTTGACGTGATAACGTCTTATAAATCGATGAACGCCGGCTGCACGCACGAAAAAGCATGACTCATTGCCACGTTCCGCCTGAGCCGAGCGTGCGAGAACCGGCCAACCACCGTGCGAGAAATTCTTCTATAATATCAAACAGGTTAAGGCGGGCTTTTTAAAAGCAGCAATTTAAAAAATTTTATATGACGTTATCAGGTAAAATTATCGTCCGTTAACCAACTTTACAGACAACCCCCTTTTTTTTTTTGTTTAATACATCAATGTGAAAACCATTTCTTGAACTTTGAAAAGTTTTAGATTGCAATTTATTCCTATTTCTCGAAATATGGTTTAAATCACATCAAGTAATTTAGATTGTTATCAAAACACACTACGGCTTTAAAAGGTCTAAAGTTAAAAATTACAACTGAAAAATTTCATTTGAATAAATATACAGTACTGAAACAAACCCTTAATGTAACAGAAAATTCAATTTATCCGACAGTAAAAGAAATGGGTTTAAGACAAATTCCTTCTCAAAAAATAAAATGAGTTCACATTCTAAAATGATATTTTCTGAAAAGGGAATAAGTTTATTTTTAATAGAAGTTTGAACCAAGGTCCCCAATCTAGTATGAAATAAATATTTGCAAAAGAATCCTCATTGAAAGGACAAATAAGAGGACCAACAGAGAACTATTTTTCATAATTGAGTTCTAGGTATTCTGTAATACTAAAGGAATAAAATGTGTCAGTGGAACATTTATTACCCAGTGATTAAACTTAACTTATTTTAACTTTCCCACCTACATGATATTTGAACTTTATCTTCATGTTTAGATTTTTGAATTTTTTTACTTTTATTTCTTATAAAAAACAATATTTACAAATACATAATTCATCAGAAAGAATTTTCTGATTTAGAAAGAGACTTTATATGGTAAACCAAAGATACATTTTAATCGATGATCTTTACAATATCTTATCATCTTGTTTCAAATGAACACCCATTCCTTACCCAGGACTTGAACCCATGACCTCTCGCAGCGTAAGCCGGCGTGGGTCCAGTCCCTCTATGGGGGTCAACGCTGCTTGTTTTCTTGTGTTGTAGTTCATCTAGAGTAAGTAGTTGTAAGGAGTGGGACCATAGACTTAACTTATTCTTTCATATGTTTTTCATTTACATAAATTTTAATATTTTCTTACAAATGTTATTAAATAATATATGAAACACTGTAACATAAAAGAAAGAAGACAGTTCTAGCTGAATACAATATCAGCTTCAGTGGCAGCAAAAACAATTAAATTATTAGTTTTTTGTTACTTCAAACTTTAGCTGTATGATTGTGGTTAAAAGTTCTATTTTAATTGATTTACTTTATGAAGTATTAAATAAAAATTTAATATAATGGCAAAAGACAGAAAAAATATTTCAGCAATGTAATGCAAACTCTTAAAGTTATTACAAATGAATGATACAAAATATATTTGTAAGCATAACCTTTTTAGAACTTTTTATCTATGCAGTACCGCCTGATAAGCTTGTGATGCAGAGGTTTCATCGTTTGAAATCACCATCATCCAAAACATGAAATTTGGAAAATTTACTAAAATAATGTGACCTAGGTTACACTAGTATACAAGTGTAAGAATAACAGATGCTTAACACCAGCCAACTGCTGTTAACAAGAGAACAAAGATAATGGATGGAAACAAGATGGTGGTCGAAAGAAAAATGCCCGAGGCCACATTTTCTTTTCTACTGACAACACCAAGGTTACTGTGCAATAGAAAACCATTTTCAAATGATATACAGTAGAGCACCCCTCAACCAGAATCATTGGGGGGAGGTCTATTCTGGTTATGGGAAAATTCCGGGTAAGGGGAGTTGTGGTAGGGCCGGCCTCCGGGCCGGTTGAATGACCTTCATTCAGGCAAGCTGGCAGCACGTGTTTCTTATCTCTGTGGGTGGGTGGGTGCGTGAGCGAAGAGGACAAGAAGAGGGTTCGGGGGGAGGTAGTAGGACTACGGCTGCAGTGTTTTGTTATTTCTGTGTTGATGTGCTAGTGATTCACACTTCCTGGAGAGTGTATAGTCACTGCCACGCACAGTTTACATTTCACATACACAAGAATAACACTTCAAGCATCTTGTTTAAAAACACAGAGATAGAGAAATACAGGTAAATGTAGACTGTTTAACCATATATTAACGTATAAATATGTACATAATACATATTTGTACACTAAATTATTATCTAAAAACTGAAAGCATCACACTTTGGAAGTAAATGTTAATGGCTATCACGTGTGTCAGCGTGTGTAGTGGGAGTCGGTGTACATTCTCGGGCCGGCCGGAATTTTCCGTTTACTTGACATAGTGAAACAATAAAACTACTTATAGCATAAACATCTTTATAGTAATTCACGTCCGACGCGAAAACCAGCGGTGTATTTACGCAATGCGCGGTAAAGACTGGCTATAATTAGCTCTCTGACAGACGTGCGCGCGCGCGCCTACAAGACATGTACAGTCAGGCAAAAGCAAAAAAACCTTGTTCCAGTGCGGAAATGTTTTGGAAATGTTTTGTAATGTTTTAATTTTTTTGGAAAATAAGTTCCGGATATCGGGAGTTCCGTTTGTGGGAATTATGGTTGAGGGGTGCTCTACTGTACTATGAAACTATAAACTATGTATAGTTTATATTCATAGAAATAATGATATTAAATATGTCATATTAAGCCTCTAAGATGAACAATCAGTTTCTTTAAGTAATAATAGAAATATTAAAAATAATAAAAGTGGTGTTTCTGATATGTAATTTGACTTTCTTACTAAACTCTACTAGTGATTTAAATATCTATGAAAAAATAGAATTTAAGTGTAATAGTGTTTAAACAGTGTTGCAGCGACAGTTACTTGAAAGTAAAGAAAAACTGTTTAAAATTATTTTACTTGTATCTGAACGTGTGTTTCAATGATGACAATGTACTTATTTACATGGATATACAAACTTACACTGCACAAGACAAATATTAACACATTAAACGTATTACATTATATCATATTTTAGTGATATCATTGGTTTTTATTTATAAAATGATATCTCTAGTATTTGAGTCTTTAGTTTAGTTCATGTAAATTCAACATCAATAAAGTAAATACTTTTTGGTTCGATTAACAAATTTGACGATATTTTGCAACTTGCTATTCAAATATCACTATTTTGTTTTTGAAAACAATATTTATGCCAACTAGTGCCTCAGTCATTACTTTAGTGGTCTCGAAACTGACTATTATTGTCATGACTCGATTGGCTCATTAACATTGTCTTTTACTGAATATCAGTTAAATAAGAAAATATCTCAATGAAACAAATTGTGGTGGTGTTCTATGACATAACACTTAATATATCATCATTTAATTATGCAAAATTTCCTTTTGATTAGCTTGTTAGTGAAATAAGGTACTTAAGTGTTGTAAGTTTTACTCAATTATTAAAACAGACTCCTTGTTGGGCAACTTCGAGTAATTTGGCGTTGGAAGACAAACCTCAGTGATCCATGTCTCGATTTGGAACTGATCGAGAAGACATTACTTATCGGTGGTCTCCTTCTGTCTTACTGGTACGGCAATCGCCGCAGTCTTTCCCTAGTCACTGTTCTGGTTCTCTCCTTTTCGTAACAGACGTTGATCGACCCGCGTCGTCGTGGTAGATGCTGCACTCCAGGGTCCGGGGTTCGCGTTGTCTCCTCTAGAAGACCGGCATCCTTCCTTCAGCATTGTGGTGATGTGGGTGCTGAACTCGGGTCTCCTAATCCGCAATGTCTCCTTAAGTAGCGGGCATCCTTCCTTCCGTGTCGTGGGACTGATATTCTTCTTTTTTACTTCGTCGGATTTGAATATACTCTCAAATATAAGGCCAATTGCTATTGCCTGTATCACGTCGATCTTGAAGTATAATTTGTCAAGAGTGGTCACTACCTTTTCTCAAACATCGTAGTGCCGAAAAAAATTAAATCATATAAATATATTAAATCTCTACTGAAACTCCTTTACCTTAATCTTGAAGTTTTACGACGATCTTTCCATTTAGCTTTCTCTATCTTCTGGAGCTTAGCTATAATGAGTCTAGCTCGGACGAAAGTCGAACAAAAACTGACTTTCCAAATTTCAAACAGATATTCTGTGTCCTTGCTCGGCGATATATCGCTCGAAATCATAAAAAAATGTAAAAAGGAAAATTTATTCCACATCTAGCTGCCAATGAATTGTGATCTATTAAGTATTATATCGTAGAGACAATACAGAATTGTGGTAACGTAATTTTTCATTGGTCATTACCAAACAAGGCCTTAATAAAATTTTACTCCGAGAGAGTAATAAAATTAAAGTATAAGGAAAATTTAAATACTCATAGAGAAAAAGGTTGCAATTAACTTTCATAATAAAGCAAAGATATCTAACATGAGAGTGAAAATAATACTTGTGAAACCAATATCATACTTCTATGGGCGCTTTCCAAATTAGCTCTATAATACGAACACAACGATCAAGAAAAACATATGGGCACCACAATGACGACAACAACGATGAACACAGTAGTTTCCTGTGACAAAACAGTTGCAGTGTTTTGGGAACTGGCTTCATCTGTTCCCGGCTTCAGTCACAAACCGACTGATGTCGACAACTCGATAACAGGGGTTTTATGTATGTTCACCCTCCCCTAGCACAGCCAATGGCAGGCAAGAGCTCTCCTGATTGGCAGCGCAACTAGCCAACGTAGGTGAGGAGTACCCTGATTGGCCACGCACCTAAGAGCTGATATTATTGGCTGGTATATTGCTGTGAGTGTTGCAAGTGATTTTTGAGGTAAGTTAGTTTCTTTTTTAATTAAAATTACATATATATATATATATTTTTAATCAATACTTTGTACTGATAATATTCAAATGCTGACATATAATGGATTCCTTTAGTTTCCTGTTAATTGGGTGTTCTTTCTGTATGTGTGATGCAGCATTGTCCTAGAGTATTTTATGGCTGATGTCCCAGAATTGTTCGGCAAGTCTAGATTTTTGGGTTTAAAACTTTCTTTATGTTGTTTTTGTGTTTAATAATACGTGTTTAAAGGGCCCTGCCCGACAAACAGTGCAAACAGCAATGGCGTATGTCCAAGAAATTGTAATAAATCAAAATTTCCCAAGGCATAAATCATTTAAAGAAGGTACTATATATTTTTTTCCCTAACCTAACTAAATTAAGTGTATTCGGTAGAAGGGTCTGGGTTAGGGAGGGACCTAGGTGCGTTTCATGCGGAAGCCTACATGCCTAGTCATGCTGGGATTAGCCATGCAGGGAAGGATCACAAGTATTGTATGCTTTGTGCGGGGATAGGCCAGCCGTGGCAGTGATTGAAGCAATGACTAACTCCCTTACCTTCAAACTAGCTAAAACTACTCTTAGTTGGACTCCGGTAAAACCTGCATACACAGGGAAATCATTGGGCATAGAAATGTGGGATGCAAGTTTTCATGCATTAGGTGTAGGAAAATACAGGAGACAGAGTATGGTCTGGATGAAGAGTCGGTCAGTGCAGAAAAGGGTCTACCGTGTGGGGGTTGGGGGCACTTGGAGGCTATGTCCGCTTTCATAATGTTCGCAGGCTTTCACGGCCATTGTCTGAAGTAGCTTGGCTTCTGGGTTGTAGCCGCGTCCTTAGCGAATAATTCACCGACGTTTTGGTCAACATTGCAGTCGCCATCATCAGGGAGCAGTTACCTACTGAATTATTCGCCAAGGACGCGGCTACAACCCAGAAGCCAAGCTACTTATGTCCTCTTTCATTTTTGATTCACATGTTATGGTAGCCGGAGCCGAACGTCTCCGAAAGCTGCGAAAGTCCACACATATTGCATTAATCCTCACCAATGCCTCGGAGATTACTTTGCTCGTTGTCTGCTGGAGCTGGTGAGCTGGGAGTGTTTGGGCGGACTGCCACAGCTTTTTGGTCTCTCTCTCTGCAGTAGCCATGGCAGTAGCATGATTCTGTCACAGCTGGACCAGTGTACCGTTGAGACCCGAACTCCCACATCAAACAGTTCTCAACATCATCCACTGCCAATCTGTCAAAGCGCACCTTTACCGAACTTCATTTGGATCACAAATATCCTATTGACAGTTCCTCCGCAACAAGCTAGGACATACACAATGTTTCGATTTTTCTTTTTGTTTCCTCATCATTTCTTTTTTAAGGGCTATTTCTAAAATCTTAACTCAATACCTCCCTTGCATTTGTTGATTTGCCACAAATATTTTCAACGGATATTCACCTAGTGTATTATCATGGGTGAAAAATTTGCCCAAGTGATTATGATTACGAAAACTTGCACGCCTTGATAAGAGAAATTACGAAAATAAACTTAAAAAAATACATGGCTTGTGAGCCCAAGCCTTAAGGCTGGTTCAACACACAGCCAAGTGACAAGCGGCTGATATGACACCAACGGCAGGACACGCCTCTCTCGATCCAGACTCCAGAGCCGCGCACATCCTGGCGTCTGTTTCCCATCGCCCAAGGTACATCCCAGGATGACTACTTGGCCGGATCCCACCCTGATGCACCACATTCGTTTATTGAGTGCCACCGTCTCCAAGACCAGGCAGTGTTTCCAGGCATAGCACACAAAATTTGGGTACTCTCACCACAACTTTCGGGTACAAGAATGTCTTAGTTGGGTATTATTCAGGTATATACACAAAATATTCTGAAAACAAAAATGGCTATCTCCTGTAATACAAATGTCGTACGACACACTTAATCTCACAGCAAAAACTTTTATAGTTTCAATGACCGGGGGTAGGATTTTAAAATGTGTTGTTTTGTCTGAAATCAGAAGGGGAATATGGGGAGATTAGGTCAATCAAATGATAACTGTCTGATTTGAAGTTCAGGGGAAAAAAATTCCTCTAATAATATAGTTTTTACATAGTAGCTCAATTATTTTAAAATTAAAATTTAATTGAATAAAATTTTAAAATGAAGGATTAATATATATATATATATATATATATATATATATATATATATTTTTTTTTACAGTGAAGTGCGTTTCACACCCAACTACCCTTCCACCTTTTTGTGAAAATCAGACCCCTTTACACACGGCCATACTACTGCTGCTTATGATGAGTATTAATGATGAACAAATTAGCATATTATAATTTTTTAAGAGTGGTTTCTAGCATCACTTGGTACTATTTTAAGAATACTTTATCAAGCTTTAAGAATGATTGAATGCTCAATGAGGTTATAGTAGTACATTTTTGTAGTAGTGAGACTGCTCTCTCACATACCTTACCTCTGTATAGGTCTTGAGCATAGCTCCACTATGCTAATGCCACTAATCTTGAGTTACATCCAAATTGTTTATGTAGGTCATAACTGTTGCTATATATAAATTTTTTTTTTCTTGCTAAGTGGTACACTCGTGGTTTTGGAATAAAGCGCAACAGAATTTCACATAAAAATGTTTTACACAAATTTTTATATGTTTGTTTACTAATTCATAGAAAGTTCAGGAAATATTTGTGGGAAGTTTAGTCATAAAAAGAGAAATTGTCTTCAGCAGTGACATGTAATTGTTTTGATGCCTGTGGTTGCAGGTCTGCATAAAAATTAAGATTTTGTCATGCGATTGACCATGTCTGGTGTTGTGCCAAAATCATGCCAACATGATTTTGATGATTTGACACACTCACTAGCTAAGCAATACACCATTTAAAGTTGGAATGATTAATTTATTCCTCTGCTTTGTTTTAATAAAATTCACTTTGCTGAATATGTGTTTACAGTCAGCATTGTAGTGGGGATTGAGACTGCATTCCAGCATTCGGAACAAATTTGGGAAGTACTTTAAAAACTCTATATTCTGCACTTTTTTTTGGTGTTTTCGCATCAAAAAAATAAAACAAAAATATTTTATATATTGTATTTAAAAATGCAAACAGAGGGATCACTCTCATCATGGGCTGAGCCATACTTAATTTCTGAGTATGCTCCAAGTTTTCTACATAATAAGGCATAAATAATATATATTTCTATGCTTTTGAAAATTACAACAATTTGACTATAGTTCATATTTCCTAATTTATAACAGTAAGCAGAAATTTTTTTTTGTAGTAACAACCACAGAGATGCTGTTAGGCTGGTATTCATAGTCGTGTCTTGAGCAATGTCTTGAGACCGTCATAGTGAAGACTATCTTGTTTTCTGAAGGCGGCGATTTCAATATCCATGTGTTATTGTCCGTGAATGAGATGAGCGTCATGAAGACTGCGTGCTCAAGCAAGAGCTTGTTTTACGTACTTACGGCTTGACGAAGCACTTACTCGAGAGAGTCGAAAAATTAAGAGCAACCACAAACGTTGGTGAGTAACTGGACTTGTTTCTTACAAATTTCTGCTACTTTTCACACAGAGCACTGAAACCCCAGAATTTAAGCTATTTACAGCAGCAAGATTTTGTGAGTATATCGCTACATTCGAGGTGTGTTTGTACGTTGGGGTGAGGAGGTTTTCTATTGTTTTAATACTCTTGAATCACACCTGGAAAAACAGGTGTTAGAACTGAATACTCTATGAAATAAGTAGAATTTTTTATGTTTTCTTTGATTATTTGGGATAAAGTCGTGGACCAAAAAGGAGGGTCACATGGTTAAGTTTTCCATTGTGTCAAGGCTTTTAACAAGACAATTACAATAGACATACATAACCGTACCTGTAACAAAATGCAAACTTTCTGTTGGTGAAGTTGCTGTTGGTGACCAACTTGGTGACAGCTTTGTCCAGGAGTAACATGCTCGTACGTGTGAAACGACCCGAGAGCTCGGCCGTGCTCTGACCTCAGGACGTCTTCACGCACAGGGAGATGTGGCCACTGGGTCCAGCCCTCCCCTCCGGGCCTGGCCGGGAACTCGAGTCCTCGAAGCTGGTGTGTGGTCGGTACATCCCGGACCGGCGGGGAAGTGAAGTGGTGCGGGTACGCTAACACTAGCAATACTGCAAACATGTTTGGCTTGGATTCAAATCATCTTCCCCCTTTCAAGAATCATTCCAATAACGTGCTTGGCTTCACTGATAAGAATGAAACTAAGAGGTTTTATAGCTGCACAAGAAAATCAAATAAAAAAAAAATTGGTTGTCTGTAAAGTCGGTTTACGGACGATAGTTTAACGTGACGTCATAGCAAAACATTGATTGCATACTTTTATGAATAAAATTGAATCATTTATTGAATTATCACTATTTTGTATGGATACAAAGAAGGAGTGAAATGAAATCTACAATTTAATTGATAAATTTACTTTTATTCATTAATTCAAATATGTTTATAACTTTAACGAAGAGATTATTTTAACTATAACTTTTATACATGTTTGCTATTTAACTTCTTCCAATCTGTGTTATTCTGTTAAGGATAGGACGATGATAGGAAAAGTAGGAAACGAATGGGAGTGTTTCAAGTTTAATGTGCCTCGAAAAAGTCAAATCGATGGTTGTTCCAATCGAGTGGAAGAGAGATAGATGCGGCACAAGCGTACAATGAGCGTAATGGGACACAGCGTAACAGGACAATGTGCGTAACAGGACACTTTCGTGCATGCAGCCGGCGTTCATCGATTTATTAGACATCATGTCAAAAAAAGTTGTAATTCAAAGCAATGTACGTACTATGTAAAATCTTAAATACAATAATTTAAAAAGTGTAAATTTTCCCTATCATGAACCTTTCACTAGAAAATAAGTAAATGTAATAGAACTTCTCCTAGCACTATGTTTAAAATTTAATATAAAAAAATTTTTAAAAAGTTCTAAGACCTTATTGTGGCAAAAATTCTACTTAGCAAATAACTAGGCAAGAACTTAAAGAACATTATACATAATCAGTATAACTGATCCATCAATAATCGTACAAAGTTAGTCAAAAATTCTGTTACCTATTTTGTAAAGCACAATTATTTTTAAAAAAGCATGATTTACTTGTAAAATGTTCAACTTGAAAAATATAATTATATAATACTATAAACTATGCCCCTAAACAAGTGTGAACATACATCTATAGCGTGCGTAATTAAAGAGCCAAATATAGTATGAGTTATTCAAAGCATAGATATGAGTGTTGTGTTCAGTGTAAGATAAGGTGTTGGTATTTCTAAATAGCCCTAATAAGTAGGACGGTGTATGTTTGCATTGTATGTAGTGATACCTTACGGAAAAGAAAATCAGAAATGTAGCTGAAATTATTGTCTTAAAGATATATTTTTAATATCAGCTATTTAATAAAATTGTGCTGTCACATGTTTTTCACCTGCAGTCTTTTTGCATAATATATCAAACTGTGGTCCGTTCTGAACTTGCTGGAGTGACAATTGTGAAAAAATTGCATATTAATGTTGAACTTGTGTGTTTGTGTTCGAAGCATTTGTTACATTTCGTATGAAAACTCACTTAAATTACCATTTTTTGAAATCTTATTTTACCTTCGTACATTTAAAGAATTTATCCATGTTTCTTCGTGCCTACGGTAAGAATACTGAACCGGCATTAACACACACCTGATAATTTTGCAGCCAGATTTGCTGTCGTGCATGAATGTACCTATCTGGGCTATGCCTTAGTTGAAATAAGAGAAGGATACACTCCAAAATGAAGCTTAAAATACGGAATTGATTATTGCACAGATATCCTAAATTACAGGTCAAATGTAACAGTCAACTGCCTGCTGCATAGTGAACTGGAGAAAACTATACTGTAACACAACTCCCATGATTTTGTCTGCATGAATAAGTATGAATGCTTCGAGTGTGTTAAGTCAACGGATTTGATCATTAAAAGAAAATTAATATGAATGTAACTAATGAATGAGCCTTTGCAAAAAGATTTATTTTTTATAACTTAATCAAGATCTCTATTCCTCAAATTGAAGGGTTTTACATTTAGTTAGTGAAATGAGTCGTTTGAAAAAATTGTATACTGTCCGCAGTTTAATTTATAGTATACAGTGCTATAGTCTTAAACATGCAAATATTGTAATAGAGTTTGACTGAGAAGAGGTTAAAGTAATTTTTCTTAAAATTGCTTGAAAAATAATTTTTAATAATCATATATATTTTTAAGCCTTTATTGGTGTTTACAAATTTTACTAATTGAATACAAGTAAATTCGTTAAATTTCAATACTACGAGATCACATGTGAAATAAAATGCTACAAGTAAACTTATACAATCCACGAACTGATTGCATTTTTACCATTTCTAAATAGTATCACATTTTGAGTACTGTAACACACTTTACATCTAAGTCATGTATTTAATTTACATTCAAAAGTAAGGCTTCTTCTTATAAAAACACAATGATGCAATTTACTTTTAATCTAATTAAAAATCTATATAAAAATTGTAATGTGCACAACAATGGAATATAAAAATATGCCATAAGATGTAGACTAGAGGTAATTTAAAAAAATTAATTAATACTCGACAACAGTAGATTATATGATAATTTAATCATATTTTTAAACAGCATAGTCTATAGACATTTTGAATAAGCTAAATGATGTGCTTTCCATTCTCTCTACACTAATGCCAAAAAATTAAAGTTTCCAGAAGTTTTTAAATTTAAATTGTAAATTTGTTAAATTTTAATTTTTTATAACAATTCCAAGAATTTCAGCAAATTTTATTAATAAAAATCACAGCTGCCAAGCTTAAATGTGTAATATAAAATTTTACTATATTAAAAAACTTTAAGGCCTCATCATACAGTCAATAGTTGCACACATTATTTATAAATAAGTTTATCATAACACACAGGCTTTTAGACATTGTTACTTTCTAGGAGTATTTGTTGCTGAAAATCACTTGTTATCCGCCATTTCGGAGTAGTCCTCTGTGAAAACAACAAAAACGCATAGTAACAAAACAAAAGTTGTGTAATATTATAACAATAAATTACTAATATAAACACCAAGCATGCATTCTAAAAATAAAGTTATCAAATTAATGTAGTCTAGTACATTTCCACAGAGTGTGTTCCAAACATGTTTGGTTCAATTAGCTACCAATATTAATTGAAATCATTTTGTGGTCACATGTGATAAAAGTTGGTATTTCAAAGTAGAATGTTTCAAATTAATTCACAATTTCAATAAAATATTAAATTCTAAAATAATTTAACATGAATGAAATAAAATAGAATAAAGTAATTTTTAATCAAAGGTATTCAAAATAATTTTGAACATTCATCCGAATCATTTGTGTGACACCATCATGCTTCTGGTATTTTTTTCTTCTGTTGTTTGAATATGTTGTGTCAAGTTTAACATATTTTATTTTACCTTTAGTATTTTATTTTAACATTTTGCTTGGGCTTTTGTTTACCTAAGGTTGGCTATAGCACTGGCGGGTCCTAAAAGATTTATTATTTCAAATTTTTGCTAGTGTGTAAGATTGTAACTTTATGTATCAGTCTTTGTAATATTTTTATTTATTTTTTTATGATTATCTGTGTGGGGCGCAGATCACTGTTTGATTATTTATTCTACGTGTGAGACCTGTGATGGTGTGCCGTGCGACACTAGCGCCCGTGCGCAGCGGCGGCGAGGCGCAGAGACAGGAACTGGGAGTCTAACTATACTCATCACCCTCGGAGCGCGGAGCTTCGCGCGGCGCGAGTAGAAAGGAAGTTTCAGTGGGTGTGCCTTTCCTTTCGGCCACATGAAGTGTGTTTAACGGTTTTGGCGCTGCACGGCGGTTCAGGACTTGACGAGTGCCAGTGCATCGGCTACTCACGAGGTGCGTGTACTGCGTACCGGTGATGCAGTAGAGTGGCTCTACTCGCGGGCATTGCTAATCCAGGATCGTGGAGTGTGAGGGCGTAAGAAGAAGACGGATCAAGCTACGTTTTGAAAGTAAGCTCTACCCACCCTTACAACCTTGCACTACAAGTAAGTGAGGCACCGTTTAAAAATTTTGTTACCCCCTTCGCCCCAAGCGTTTGCCCTTTCGACTTTTCCGAAGGCTCCGTCAGTGACGTCAGTCTCCCTGAACGCCCTCAACGTGGATCGTAGAACTGTCAGCGTAGTGCAGGACTGTGTGCGAATCTCACAATTTATTTGCGAGAAACTGTTTTTAAATTTCTTAGCTGACCAGCTCAATATCTCGCTTCGACTTTGTAGAATTTAAACTTTTGTATTTGCGTGTCTGAGCCCCAGGACTCTTATTTTATATATATTTATATATATGTGTGTGTCTATAAAGAACTTTATCATATTTATTTATAAAATAAATTGTAATGTAAATTTTACGTGGTTATAAATCTAGGTTCATTTACCTCTAGGTTGGGGGCTCCTTTCTTTTTGATAGAATGATCCACACGTGATCATTTTGCACTTTGTCTTAGTAAAAAAAAATAATAATTTTTAAAATATGTCATATTAAAGCTGTAATTTCTTTTTGATTATTCATACACCATGTACATAGCCATGTTCCTGTTTTTGCCCACGCGTTAGCACCTGGTAAAATAAATTTCATCAATGTATATAATTTGTTGGCTTGGAATTACTTTTCATATCTCACTGCAAATCGTGGAGCCTTACATTTTGATTACTCAGCTATTTACTTCTGTCCACTCCTGGAATTTGGGTTTGGATGTATTTTCTTTTATGGAGAAATGGCCTAGTCATGGAGCGGGGACGGGGTGGCCAACTATGTGGAACAGTGGCGAGATTTATTTATTCACCCTCAATTGTAACCAATGAATGAAGTAACATTCTCTTAAACAGAAGTGGCTGAAATTAAAATAATTAATATTGTTCAGCTATTGTAGGCTTTTCCATCTGAACACTAAATAAAATCGACATGTTTGCTAATTACAAACCAATAAAAATAGAATTAATTGAGTAACCACGGGAAAATGTCAAAATACCAACTTTTATTTTAAATTTTCAATACGTTGTATATTTGTGAAAATTTGTTGCCTTATGTAATGTATTTCTTAAGGAAATTTCAAGCTATTTTCAACCAATATTTATTTACGAGTGTTATTTATTAATTATTGACAAATCATTGAATATTATCCAAACACCTGAGTTGTTTAAATTGGTTGATAAATGGAATGTACCCACAAAAACTATAATGATGGATGTAAAAATGTTTACGGTGGCATATTTTGTGTAATTTTTTTTTATTATGCTGCATTTTGAGGATAATTACAAAAAAAAATCCAATAAGGACACAAATTAAATAATCATGTTGGTGAACATAAATCCGCAAAAAAAATTATTGATTTAAAAAATAGACTAACATTTGTAACCTTAAAACATCATAACTCATTAACGAAAACGGTTCAACGACAATTTTTTTTTAAATCTGTCAAGTTGTTTAATTTATCTTATAAATATTTTTAGTGTATTTATTGAAAATCTAAACTCTAAACAATTATTTGTGCAAAATATGAATTATAATATACATATTTGTTGTAACTATTGGAGATTATTTATTAAAGTTATAAGAAAAATGTAAGTTTTTTAGTATCCACTCTAAAATAATATTTTTGATTGAGAAAATACAATTTTTTTAAAGTAAAACAAAATGGTATAAATATCATATTTGAAAATGTCAAATATTTTGGGTAAGAGTTAAAACTTTATGTAAATACTTTTAAAGGATCAAAAACAGAACAAATAATAGCTGCATACAAGTTTTCTCATAAACCTTTAAAATTTAAAGTTTGGGTGATTTGGTTCAAATACTCTAGGAATTCTTTCACATAACTCTGATGATGAATGTAAAATATTTGTTGCAGCATAATTTTATTGATATGTGCATATTTTTGAGACATTGCATTTTGTATATTTTGTAAAGTAGAGGGCCTGTCAACGACAATCATTGTGTTCCGTAATAAAACTATTACCTCATAGCACGACTTCCACCTATGATAACCATATGTGTGATGTCGCCCGTATCAGATCAACCACTGAATCATCCTGATGGCCCTAGGTGTGCTTGAGTTAAGGGCGCCATGATGGATATATATATTTGAATTTTGAAGTTACCAACACTTTCGATTAATCTACTGTTTACATCTAGAACAACCACTATTTACAAATCCAACATCCCACCTACCAAAATGTATATTTTAACTATCAATGGGCAGGCAAAGAGCACATCTTCACCACTGGGTGCATGAAGGTGCCTTGTTTAGTCTTCACTTATGCCACTCTTACCACACCATCTGTGCCAGAAAAAGTCTTAACAACACGACCTAACGTCCATGACAGTGGTGGTAGATTAGTGTCTTTGATGAGTTACCTAGGATCTAGAGGCTTGGTGTAAACAATGTGAAAAAGGTCACAGTACCTTAGTCGTAGAAAAATGAGAGCCTAAACTTTTGAAGCCCCTATTGAGTGGATAGCCATTGACATTGCAGGGTCATTTCCCAAGACAAAGCATGGTACCAGTATATCCTGGTGGCAATTGATTTCAGTTATTGGCCAGAGGCTTCTACTCTTCCCAACCAGGAAGCCACTACTTTGATGGACACATGAGTCAACAACCAACCACATCTGCAGATTCAAGTCCGGGTCACTCATGCAACTGCATCCAGACGAAGACTGCCATTTTGAGTTAACTATATTCTGGATGTGTCGGTTACTGGAGTTAAAGCAAACCAGGGCTACAACCTTACATCGTCAGGCTGATGGCATGGTGGAAAGGTTTCTTCAGGACCCTGGAGGAACCCCTTGGCAAGGTTGTAGCTGACAAACCAGATTGGGATCAATGCATACCATTATTATTCCTGAAAGCTTATAGGGCTGTCATTCATTAATTGACTGAACAGACTCTTGAGAGTATTGTTAAGATTGGAGTTGAGGCTAACCTGTAACATTAAATTCGTCAATCCTCGCCAAGAGCCAACAAACACCACCAACTGTGCTAATCATCTAGAGGAATGTATGGCACTCATACACGATGAGGCCCATAAAACCTTCGATTAGCTACGAACCAGATCAAGACAAGGTACGACCTGAATGCTAATTCAACCAGATTTCAATAAGGTGATTTGGTGGGGCTATGCAACCCGCAACAAAGGAAAGTCAAGTGCCCTAAACTTAGTCATAAGAAGGGCCATGTGAAGAGTTAAGACAACTAAATAATATGGCCTACGGTATGTAGAGAAGAAAGAGGGGACGAATGAAAGTGGTACATTTGGACCAATTGATGGAATATGCTAGAATAAATGTGTTACCTTATCGGAACGAACTGGTTTAAGGAAGGGGCAATGTTACGAGGATGCTAGCTATAAAGCTGGCCAGCCTGCGGGAGGGACGCCCTTCCCACTTATATTGATACATGGTAATCCGATTAGCAGCGGCGCCTCTCTCGAGGGTTCGGCACATTCCTGGAGCCTTGTCTGCATGAAGTGGAGTAACTAGGATTCCATTTTTCTTGCAGTTTCGAGTGTTAAGTCAGAGATTCTGATGACGCGACACTTCGAAGGGGCTACAAGACCTTGCCAGGGCTTGGCTGAGAAGTATATAGATGAGAGGATTACCCTCCGAGTGGAGCGAAGTGAAGAGGGTGACTGCCCGCTTGTCGAGCGATAGTGGGAGACAGCGACAGGCTTCGTGTGCGAAGTTCGGAACATTGGTGAGTGAAGCATCTGAAATAATGTTGTGTGTGCGGTGGATGTGTGAGTAGTACGAAGCAGTGTGTAGAGACCAAAGTTCGTGGTAAGAGATGAGCAGCAGAGAAAGCCATGTTTGAGACAAGCTCCAGTGGGAAAAATAAACAGTGGACTTATGAAGGTGTGATAAATTTGTGAATAGACATTTAATTTGTCAAAATTAAATTAATGCTGTAAATATTACCTAATAAATAAAACAGAAATGTATTTATCAGGAGATCCTTCTGGACCTATTTTCCCACTCATATCATAAATCATGTGACACATAATCCCTTAGCAGCAAGTCACTGTGTGTTGACCAAGCGAGCAACTAATAACAAAGACAAACATACCTGCCTCTCCGCTCTGGGGGCCTAGTCGAGGATTAGCGGGGCATGGATGAGGCAGCCTCTGAGAGAGACAAGGGGCTGCTGGCCTGACATCCTGCAGGCACAGGAAGGCGAGAAGCCATGAGTGCGGTCCCGGCAGCCATCTGCAACACGACCGCGTCGCTCAAAACACTGCGGATAACTGTTATATATTTCTCTATGAGTACGTTTTCTTCATAACTGAATTTATAAACAAAATAGGTAATCACACTAAAATCTCACGGAATAGTGCTGTAATGTTTCAACATAGGTTTTTTTTCCTAAGTAATGCATTTTATTTTAACATGATTTATTATATAAATTAGACCCGAAAGAATCATCAGTTGCTAATATCATGAAAAAAGTGAAATAATATTAAAATTTCTAAATTTTATTTTCCTACTGTTCTTCTAGAGTAAACTTATTTTAAAAAGCATTTTCTTGAAATTTTAAATCAAAAAATCAATTGAGGTAGGTACTAACAGATATCACATTACTTTAAATATCAAGATAACAAATAGTTACATACATTTTGTTGGCAAATATCAGTGAAAATGCCTGGCATGCTAGTCTTTACAAATTGACATTCCCCAAAATGTCGGCCAGTTGTACGATCAACCAATATTAGGTATTGAGTAAGCGAACAGATAGAGAGGATTGGCTGCAGTCTAAAAAATCTGTTTCGAGAGAAAGGTTGAATGTAGTCTCGAAGGATGCTACTAAAACTGCACTTCACATATACCCTATCGATGCTTTGTCGTGACTTTCACGACTAGCCACATTCCATCAGTATCGGTATCATCATTACACTTATTTTAAAAAAAACACGGGTAGGCAACATCAAGACTACCACACGTAGGCGGTTTGAGTACTGTAGAATGCTGGAAAATAGCTTTCTTCTTTCTATTCTACCTACGAGCTGAAGGTGTCAATGTGGCAGACCCCCGTGTGTGGGTGAAAATACCTGTATAAATTCGTTTGTTGTGTATATCAGGCGATGTACCTAAATTATTTGTGTGCTAAATGAAAATTTTACACTCTGAAACCACCCTGAAATGTATTTTGTAAACTTTTATAACCTTAATGCGATCTATTATTGCAATTATCAAAATACATAAACTCACTAGTTTTATTATCTTTATCATATCAAGTTTCAACAAAGGTTTGTATGTACACTTACGCAAACATACATATACAGGTAGAGCCTGAATTCGACCGACAAAATTCGGCTGCAGGTGCATCACGACAAAATAAGATGCAAACATCTGTACGACATAGTCTTAAGTGCCTCCCAAAGCTGGTATACGAATTGATGACAAAAACGAGGCACAAATATAACCTCAAATTGTTAAGCACGTAATATTAATTGATTATAATTCTAATGATAATGATTTAAATGCATTATTTCTAACCAAAAAAAAATGACATGTCCCAGGAGTCAGTCAGGGACGACAGACTGGTGTCTTTGACTAGAATGGCAGGGCTAAGCAACAAGGCAGGGTGAGGAGAGGAGAATGCCCGTGGTCTCGTAAAGTCGCTAGCAGGATGGTGGATGCCAGCAGTCTCCTAACAATCGCTAACAAGAAGGTGGATGATCGCGATATACGAGGGGTCGCTAGTAGGTGGGGGAGAGAGAGAGATAGAGAAGAGATGAAATAGCAAGGAGCTTAGAAAAAATTAAACTTAACATTTTACATATAATGCACAAGGATGCTAACAAAATTATGCATGGTGTATATTGCTGTTGGAAAGGGATGGTGGGTACTAAACACAATTATCTACCCAGGCAATTAAAGGTTTAGATCCATTTCTGACACTGTTAATGAATTAAAGTCAGTTGTAGGAAAAAAAGCATGATGGAACCAGCAATGCTGTACAAGTCTATCCCTGGCAAGAGTTTAGTTGCTACTGCCTACTCTCCGGTGATGAGAGATCTCTACCATGTGGTGTATAACGGTTGGCAGCAAGTGCGGACTAGAAAGGTGAGGATGACGGGCCAAGATGGTGGTTTTGTGATGTGTTGACGAGTGTGTGATTTCCTTTGGGAATAGTAATAAAGAACCTAACAATTGGCGACGAGGATGGGATCGGCGATGTGCGGTAATTTATGGGAGTGCATTACAACAACAGTGGGGTGTATTGTGAGTAAGGCGGGCCACATTTTGTTCACTTTCACGTACCGCACATGAAAATGTAAACATGGGGTTGCTGGGACATATTGGGGAATATAATGCGCAGACAGAGGACTTTGATTCGTACGTGGAAAGGCTAACACAGTTTTTTGTAGTGAATGAAATCAAAGAAGATGCCAAGGTGCCACTATTTATTACCCTTATGGGGGCCAAAACGTACGCTACCCTCAAAAGCATACTGATACCAGACAATCCTACATCAAAGAACTTTGAAGAATTGTTGGAGGTGCTTTCTACGCATTTTTCGCCTGCCAAGAACATCATAGTCAAAAGGTTCAGATTTCATAAATGTGATCAGCAAAGCAATGTATCGGTATCTGAATACATAATAGAACTAAAAAACCTGGCAAAATCATGTAACTTTGGTAAATTTCTACAAGAAGCATTACGGGATCGTTTGGTATGTGGCTTGCGGTCCGAAATCATACAACGTAGTCTGATCTGTGAACCTAACCTAGACTTTGACAAGGCTTGCCTTATCACCAGCAGCATGGAACAGGCCGCACAGCAGACAAAGTTGTTCCAGCCAACATTGCCAACTTCGCCAATGGACGTAACAGAAACTGTCAACAAAGTAACCGATCAGCAACAAGGTACAGTCCAGGAAACATACTCGCGAGGCGGGCAGCAGAGAAATAATGACTACAAGTCCACATACAGGTCTACATCCAAACACCCTAGTGGAGCAGCGGCAAGCGGAGCAGCATCATTTTGCTTCCGATGTGGACGGAGGCATGCTCATGAGACATGTCCAGCAAGGCAGTGGACCTGTTACTCGTGTGGGAAGAAAGGTCACGCGGCTCGAGTATGTCGCTCTCGTATGGTGAAAGAACTGGGGGCAGAGTCAAGTGACGAGCTTCTGGAACTTAATGCATTGCATCTTAATAAAGTTAACTCTTCCGTGAACACAACAGTATATATCAATAGTGTAAATAAACCCTTGACTGCAGTGGTTTCCGTAGAAGGTCAAAGGATAAAAATGGAGATAGATAGTGGAGCTTGTGTATCTGTCATACCAGTTTCTGCTTACAAGGACCATTTTCCACGGGTAGTACTTAAACATTGTGCCTTAGAATTAAAGTCAGTCACTAGTAACCATGTCAAAGTGTTGGGGCAAATCAGTGTAAATGTAAGAGGGCAGTCTGGGAGAGAGCACCAACTGCCCCTCGTGGTAATAGGAGGGAGAGCAAACATGTTGCCTCTGTTGGGAAGAGAATGGCTTGATGCTATTCTACCTGATTGGAGAAATAACTTGGAGGCAGTAAGTAACGTAGGTAAATTGATTGGTTGTGGTCAGGGTCCAAATGAGGTATCAAGCACATGTGTTGAAGTGGGGACACCGGGACTAAGTGAAATGAGTACAAGATTTCCTAGGGTATTTAATGCAGACACTACTGGATGCATACGTAATTTTAAGGCCCATCTGAATGTCAAAGAGGAGGCAATACCAGTTTTTCACAAAGCTTATGATGTGCCTTACGCACTTAAAGAGCAGGTAGAAAAGCAGCTACATGATTTGCAGAATGTAGGTAAAATTATTCCTGTAAGACATAGTGAGTGGGCTAGTCCCATTGTGGTGGTACCAAAAAAACAGGGGGGTGTAAGAGTATGTGTAGATTTTAAGGTGGCCTTAAACAAAGTCCTAAATGTTGATTGTTACCCGCTACCAAAATTGGAAGATATTTTTGCTGGGTTAACAGGGGTAAGATTTTCACTGTATTAGATTTGAGCAACGCGTATCAGCAGTTAGAAGTGGGGGAGGAATCTAGGCCTTACCTCACAATGAATACTCACCTAGGCTTGTTTCAGTGGACAAGTTTACCCTATGGCGTAGCTAGTGCTCCAGCCATATTTCAGTCCGTTATGGATAGAGTGCTGCAAGGATTACCTGGGGTGGTATGTTACATAGATGATGTTTTGATTGTGGGAACATCAATAGATGATTGCAAGCAAAAAGTATTTGCTGTACTAGAGCGGTTAAATGATCATAATATTAGAGTTAACCTGTCGAAATGCCGCTTCTATGGTGAGTCAGTAGAATATTTAGGGCATAAGATAGATGAGTATGGAGTTCATCCTACCGATGAAAAGACTGAAGCCATTACACAAGCAGCCAGACCTTTAAATGTAACACAGTTAAAATCCTTTCTGGGTCTGCTGCAGTTCTACCATAAGTTTTTACCTATGCTGTCCAGTAAGATGAAACCCCTGTATGACTTGACTAAATGTGGCAGCAAGTGGATTTGGAATGCAGAGTGCCAAACAGCCTTTGAGGCAGCGAAGCAAATATTAACATCCAATCAGGTATTAACGCACTTTAACCCAACAGCTCAAATTGTGGTGGCATGTGATGCATCCCCATATGGAGTTGGTGCTGTGTTAAGCCATAGGATAGAGGGGAATGACAAACCTGTGCTTTTTGCATCGAGCACACTTTCAAAGGCAGAGCAAAACTATTCACAAATCGACAGGGAAGCATTAGCCATAATGTTTGCGGTAAAATGTTTCCACAAGTACATTTATGGTTATCAGTTTGTACTGGTGACAGATCATCAACCTTTAAAGAGACTGTTGGGCCATGATCAGGCCATTCCTACCTTAGCACATGCACGGCTTCAGAGATGGGCAGTTATCTTAGCAGCTTATAATTATAAACTTGAGTACAGACAAGGATCATTAATGGCTAATGCAGACGCCTTATCTAGGTTGCCCCTGCCGGGGAGCATAGATAACGGCATTTTTGCTTTCACAAACATTCCTGATTTACCCCTCAATACAGATGATGTTTGTGAAGCTCAACGTCAGGATGTAGGAGTAGCAAAGGTAATAGAACTCACAAAACATGGATGGACAGATAGGTTATCAGATCCAAACTTGAAGCCATTCTTCATGAGGAGGCATGAACTGTCGTTACAACAAGGATGCCTTATGTGGGGAAATAGAATAATTATACCAAAACAGCTACAAGAGAAAGTCATTGAAATGCTACATGATCAACATCCAGGAATTGTGAGAATGAAACTGTTAGCACGTGGTATGGTTTGGTGGCCTGGTGTTGATCAGGACATTCAAAATAGAGTGCAGACTTGTGAAGCCTGCCAATGTACACAGAATATGCGCAAGGAGATTCCAACAATGACCTGGCCTCAAACTTATTCAGTATGGGAGCGAATTCATTTGGATTTCTTGGACCAAGGAGGAGAAAAAATACTCATTCTATGTGATCACTTTTCTAAGTGGGTGAGTGCCTGGGTCATGAGTACTACATCAGCGGGGAAGGTCATTGAAAGGTTACGTTCATGTTTTGCCATTTTTGGAATTCCAGGTGCTATTGTCTCTGACAATGGGCCTCCCTTTAACTCTGAAGACTTCATATCCTTTTGTAAAGGAAATGGCATACAGGTGTTGAAAAGCCCACCGTATCATCCCAAATCGAATGGACTAGCAGAACGGGGGGTTCAAACATTAAAACAGGCATTGAAGAAACAGGTCATTGATGGAACACTCAAAAATAAGCATGTAAACATCCACCATAGGTTAGAAGAGTTCTTGTTTGTTTACCGAAATACTCCTTGTACAGTAACGGGACAGACCCCGGCGGAAGTGATCTTTAAAACAAAAGCCAGAACCAAGCTGAGCATGTTAAAACCTGATAAAAATAAAACCAAAAAGTGTGAACGAAGGCAACCAATAAAGGATGGTGTTCCTTTATATGAAGTAGGGGAAAAGGTCCTGGTGAAAACAATAGGAGATAAAGTATGGAAATGGGTTCCAAGTAGAATTGTAAAAGTCTTAAGTTCATTGACATATTTGGTGTTATGGGGAAGTAACCAAAGAAATAGGATAGTGCATGTGGATCAAATCCGGAAATCACAGTTACCAGATTGTAGACATCCAGTAGTGTCAAACAATGTGGTTAGTGACACACTGGCATGGGGGCCTAAGTTAGGAAACTGGGCAACATCAAAGCGTGGTAGTGGGGAAGGAATTGATGACGAAGTGAGGGGGAGGGTTGCCACAAAGGTGGTGCCTAAGGAAGGAATACCGAAAGAGCTGTCTTCCTCAGGACTACTTAGAGAAGATAGCCATAGTCCACCCTTCAAAGGCTTTGTATCCCCCACTTCAGTGCAAGGGGAAAGCAGACCTAGACCAGACAGACGGTCAACATGATTAGTGAAACCTCCAGTAAGGTTAGATTTGTAACATTAATTGTGATTGTTGAGAAATGCAACTTGTCATGTAATATGTATTTTTGGTAGGGTAATATACAACTGTACTATGTATTTTGGAGATCATTTGATCTCAAGCTCATAAGGAAGGATGGGATTGTGGTGTATAACGGTTGGCAGCAAGTGCGGACTAGAAAGGTGAGGATGACGGGCCAAGATGGTGGTTTTGTGATGTGTTGACGAGTGTGTGATTTCCTTTGGGAATAGTAATAAAGAACCTAACATACCAGAGGTTAGTTTTGTGGGAAATATGTATCAACATTAAGTTAAGTGTAAATATAGCCCACACTCACACAATAGACATTAAGGATTAAACAAAAGTAGTGATTTATGTAATGATTTATGGACAGGTTTTGACGTGAAACTTCTTTGTAACAGAGAGTTAAAATGTATAACTGTGCTTTATAATTTCTTTTGACATCTCCATTGACACAAACCTGCATTAAAGGTATTCCTGTTATAAATGTGAACATCTTCCTCCTCTTATTGTGCCAAAAGCAAGAGAAAATAAGGGCAAATAATATCCTAACTGAAAAAAAAGAATATCGTTGATTTACCTGTGCAAACCTAGACAACATAACATTTTGATGCCAAATGCAGATTTGAGGATTGAAAACCTAATACACTACTTAGTTCAATATAGCAACAGCTTATGGAGGTTGGATACCAAAACAAAAGCGCATATGCACAGCTTCTGCTGATGCATTTTTTTGAAAACCCCTAATGGTTTCAGCATGCTGTTTTCATATTAGTGTCATTTGTCACCATGGTGCACTGTATGCATATATCTGAAATAATTAATGAGAACATAATATAGGCATTATAAAGATTATTTTACAACATTAGTATTTATTGGGTGTATGAAATAAGATTCTGCCTGTAACCATTATTTTAATGCTAATAAAAACAGTATGATAATTGCTTTGAATCTTGAGGACTAACGTATTTCTCTGGAAATGTAATTGAGTTATAAGTTCAAGAATTTATGTTATACAATTGTAAAGGAGAATCTTAAGGCATTGTGTGCCACACACACAAAGCTTGCATGTGATCCTTAAAAGACATCTCATAAAATTTAAGGGGTTGATGGGAAATCATAATTTCATTTTAATTTCAGTAATGCAGCTTTCAAATTTCAGGCAACTTCATTTTCTTTAACATGTGGTCACCATCATATTTTTTTTAAAGGTTTGAGGGAACTGGGGGTTAAAACAAATACAGTAATATTTTTTTTATATTAAACATTACATTTATTTCTTCTTAATTTAGATTGAACTGGTAGTTATCTTATGAAAATATGTTGGCTTTTGTCATACACCAATCGCTCCATAAAAATGTTTGTGTTATCCGAAATTGTGTATTCTGAAGCATTGTTTTCCATAAATAGCAAACATTATTTACTTAATGTGTTCCAAAAGATGTAAGAAAATATTCTTTACATAATATAAAAGTGTTATGTAATGCTTAAGGATAAATATGTCACACAATTTATCTTTATAAGCCTACCATTGAATACTTTGTATGACAAGACTAAACAGATAGTTATTGTCAGTCGGCTGGTTGACTTGCATTGCCGGGCGTGACCTTAAACTCACATCGCGTACCTTCCGTGAACTTTGCAAACCATCCTTTACTGGATGAAACCTATATTGACAGTATCAGACTTACGTAAATGTTTGATAAGATCCTTATTTCATACGATTGTTGCGCACAGTTGACTTGCTTAAAACTATAGTGTGACCAACATAAGTGTGGCCTTCATGACATTCTGCACGCCATAATACTTTTAGTTTTGTGTCAAGTAATTGAACATGATGCATTATGCTCACACTCGTAAGACAAGATTCCACTATGATTCTAACTGCAGGTGCTTGCGCACATACAATAAGCAGATAAATGGACAGACATTGCTTTGTGTTTGTTCATGCAAGTTCCCTGCCACTAGCTATACTGAAGTGCATTACGGCCCGGAAAGTAGCCGGGCGAACAATAGTACGGCAAGGTGGCATGTATGCGGTCTTAAAAATATTTGGACCTTTACACTCCATAGCCGCAACTGAAGTTGCCATAGCTGTTGTTTGCACAACAACCAATAGCATAGTCAGAACTGAAAGTGCATTACTTCCTCCCTCGTATGGCTTACTGTATACCACGGTACATATGTGTTTACTGAGTCGAAGCAGACTTCGTGATGTCATGCCCGACTTTTTTTTTTGCCTGTGGCGATTTTGTGCTAACTGAAATTAAAAGACGTGCTATTAAAGACTGGGGCAATAAAATTAACATTGTGCTAAATGAATTCACGCAATCTGTAGACGTGCTATATGAGGAATTGGTGTATTTAGTTGGATTTATTTTATAATTTATTTTAAAGAAAATTAAAATATATTTTTTGATACATTTGGTGTTCTAGATGTAAGGTCACGCCATGATAAACCTAAAATCAGGGCTTTATTTGATTTATATTTTCACACATGTTTTCGCTAACCTTGAGAACCTTACTTTTGGATTAACTGTCTTGCAATGCCTATGTGACTGTCTGTTCACTACTTAATCAGTGTTTTTTTTTTTTTTTTAATGCAATTTGTTCTGGAGAGTAAGTAGATCACATTGTTGGTTTGTATGTAATGAGGTTACATACGTAAGAATTGGCTGAACCCACATGGTATTCTGAAATAATTGTGCGAAATATAAATCATTTTACCTTTTTAATTGGACTCAAGTGGATGCTTGTTGAAAAAACGTACACATTCAGAAGTTTTAAAGTAACTATAAATGCATGAGCATGCAAATCATTGAAAAAAAATATGAAAAGTAGGTAGTTTACTTACTACGAGTTGTCTCTGCACTCTTTACCTCGAAAAGTTCTGTCTTGCAGCCTACAAAAAATTTAACAAGATATTGAAACAAACATGAAAAAATTATTTTACAAACTTGAATAGTTTTACATTTACTTGCAAATATATACTTTTCTGACAAGTGTGATATATATATATATATATATATATATATATATATATATATTTGCCTGTAAAAATATGAACATTTCATTGCTAAACAGCACATAATTCAGACTCGTTCCTTATACACAAAAGTTACACAATCAATGCCACAGTCACTCTTTACACAAAAAGTAATGGGAAATAAAACTAATGTATCCCTTCTAGTAGGGATGTTGAAGTAGATACTAAACTGCATATTTTAAGTTACCAGTTGCTAGGAAACATTACACTACAGAGAGAAGGGAATCCCAACTCAGAATTACGTGCCACAGTGAATACAGTAAAGCAACTAGATGAAAATATGGTGATCTGATATCATTCAGTTCAAAGCAATGTCAAATTTACTTCAGAAGCAAATATCTTCTGTTAAAATGTATGCGAGGTGAGTTGTATTTAAAAAAATATATATATTATCAAAATTAGCAATTGAACTACAACACTTTTTTGATTCACACTCGTCATTAATTGGCCTGTCAACTGTTCTTGGCTTGAGGTTGAGTTTTGGAACACTCTGTATAAGCATAGACCGAGGTGGGGCTGTAGGAATCACAAAATGCACACCCCAAAGGGTTCAGGATCTTCCGACAATATTGGTTTCAATTTTCAGTGGTTTCCTGAGATAGCTACAGGCAAATGCTTGGATGGTGTCTTACAACTGTTACCATCTGTTATAACCTTGTTTTTGACACAATGTTGTTGAGCCCAAATAAAATAAAACAAACTAAGTTACATATGAATTGCATAATATATTTTGTTGAAAATTGTTGTCTTCAGATGAGCTAAATGCCAATTGCTATTAGTAAGTCAAGCACGTGTTTGTAACCAATTTTTTTTAAATTTCTCTATTGAAGTCATTTACTAAGAGTGCTGTTGGTTTGTAAATTGTTTAAACCTTAACCTGACTCAAGTGGTGTATCCCCACTCCTGTGTTTTTCTTGTACCTGGTTATAGTGTGTATGTTGTGGCCATTGCTGTAAAAGAAAATCAGACTTTCCCATGACCACACTGGGAATGATGTCATATGTTTAAAAACATTATAAAGCTGTGACATAAACATATTAAATTTTTAAGGTTTTAAAACAACAGTTGTACTTACCCATGTATATTTTTAGACATAGCTGATCTCTCAGCATCAGGGAATAAAATCCCTTGATCTGGTTGATACAGAGAGGTGGAACGCAGTGAAACAAACAATGCAGGTGATAATACTCCAGAACTTCCACATCTGAAGTTTCAGTCTGTCAAGAAAAAAAAAGAAGAATATAAGTTACAGTGCAAAATGTTAAGACATATTACCAAATATATTATCTTCTAACATCACCAGATGCTTACAAAATAGGATGAGCATTGAACACAACGTACAGATGCTGTTCCAAACCTGAGGTTCCTAGGTTCAACTCAGAACCCAAGGAAACTAGCTATGCTGAATACAAAAGAAAAGATTTCCACAAGACCGGACATAATTTGTTTATGCTGTGATATTTGAGTTTTGTTTGACCAGGATTTTTTGATGTACTAAATTAAAACAGCAACCATCATGTACCACAGGATCAATGAATACATGATCATGTCATCAGTCATTCCATTTTAATTATACAAACAGCTTATGTATAACTGTTTGATTTCAATGAAATTTTGTATGGAAATTATACCATTTCAGAGCACAAAAATAATTTTTATTAGGTACATTTTAAAATCTTTTTTGCCTAGGTAAATGCACTTATTTGGTCCTGGCATTGGAATGTTGAGAAGATAAATTTAAAGTATGCCTGGAGACATTCTATGTATTCTGGTTGGTAAACCTGAAAACAAAAAAAGCTAATGCTTGCTTGGTACTTTGTAAACTATGTAGGAAATAACACCGGGTTAATGTAATACCAGGTTAATGTAACATTAACATAAAACTAAATAAAAAGTGCTCGTGTGATTATGAGTTGTCTGTGTTTATATTAAAGAAATCAACATGGAATTGGTATTTAATTCAGTTTTCCAAAGAAAAACTTGACATTTCAGGGTATTTTTAAGGAGATATATTTTTTACGTATAGCTTCTACCAAGCTCCACCATAGCTCTTTAGAAATCTTCAAATCAAAAGTTCTTTTAATGTTCAGACAAGTATTACCTAAATTAAACATAATTTTTTTATGTTTGAATGTGACCTAAAAAAACCCAATGTTTCTGCAACATTTGGTTAGCTAAAAATTACTTAAGGGTTGATAATAACAAATCAGTTTTGTTATGCATAGCAGTCTCACATGAATACTACTAGGAGGAATAAAACTCCTTCAAAAGATTTCACTTCCAGAAAAAAAAAAGTTCCCATTGTCAAGGTGAAAATAAGGCATGTGGGATGGAAGGGTAAAAATTATTTTCTGAAAATGATTCCTCCCTAATTTGAATAAAAGTAATGATAGAAATTTAGCTGTGGAGTGAATATGTCCTCGTGAGCATCTCTTGTACATTGTCTGCATCACTCTTGAAACAAAAGAAAAATGTTACTTCTTGATTATGATTGTAACAATACTTGAAAACATCCATAGGAGTTGTTATTTGGTTGCAGCAATCTAGCCTTCATAACCAATCTCTTCACAATAACTGCTACCAATATAGTGTTGTGATCTTGTGATGTAGACAGTTACTAACAAAACAGAAGTTTGCAAATGTAATTCTCCATCTGCTCTCTAGTAAACAACAAATGGATGCTGTGTTGTTTGTTGACTTGACAAGTGAAATGATTGAACCTCATCTTGCACAAAGCTGAAAAATTTTTCTGTATATTCCCCTGAACAATTAGTTACCAAATTTAAGACTTTCCATCTGCAATTAAAAAAATTTACTGTTTTTTAACATTAAAATGATGGCCTTAATTTGATGCAGCTTTTCACATAGCTCTCTCACCACATCACTAAACACCAGCTCACGTGATACGAGCTCACAAGTGTCAGTTGGCGACACCTCTGCTCGCACAGGCCGTTATGCCTCTTCAGCGACTCACTGGGGCCTCACTGGGCCACGTGCGAGGCAGGGCGAGTGTGAACAAACCTGTGCAGTGCCCACGACTGCGATGCATCGGACAAACACTGCCACCAGCGAATACATTGTCGCCCTCTTAATAAATTATATCTTTCAAAACAAACAAAGATATTTCTTTACCCCTCCCCCGAGTAACTTTTTTTTATGATTAAAATGGTAACTTGCAGAAAATTTGTGGTTTTTGGGGGTCATATCTTGTGAAGGGGACCCAGTAACAACTTAATGATTGAGAGTTAACTGTATTGCTGTTTAAAACCATTTTTTAGATACTGATGATTATAAAGTCAGAAATTAATTAACAACATGCCTTAATTGTAATTACAATTTTAAATTAGGTCTACGTGCCCATCCACTTGGTGGCACCCAAGTTTTAATGAACGCATCAATGCATAAAAAAATTATTTGTTATTAACAACGTGCAAGTAATTTTTTGCTAATGAAATGTTATAAAAACATTGTTGTTTTAGGTCCTATTTAACCCTTAACAAATGGGGTTATTTAAGATATTAGATAATAGTTGTTCCAAGCAATAAACAAACTTTTGAATTTAAGCTTGCTATAAAGCTATGGTGAAGCTTTGTAGAAACAGTAGGTAAGAGTTGTAACTTCTTAAAAAGACTCTGAAATTTTGATGTTTTCTTCGCAACACTGAATTATATTGATAATATCTTACACACACAAAAATTTGTCTATGTAAAAAAATTCTTTTTGTGCACTGAAAGGATGATATATTTTCCATACAAATTTCATTGAAATCAAAAATGGCATTGCTAAGAATGTTTTTAATTTTTAAATTGGTTCATTTAAATTATTATGACCTGATATCAAACAATTATCTATACAAATAAGTATGAATAAAATCTATTTGTTAAATCACAATAATCCACATGGTAAAATCATTTAAGATAGATGTTGAACAAAATTATTTCTTTAATTACTTCACCTCCAAAAAGAACAGCTCTAAACTACATAATGATTGTTGTGGTTAATGATATATTAAGCAAGCAACCAAAAGTGATAACCAATAAAGTTTATAAGGAAAAAGAAGAGAAAAGTGTGGGTTTATGGCACATTTAGATTAAAAGCCTACAATTAGGTTAAATAATGACATATTGAGCTGTATTGCAGCCATTTATATAATTTACTTATATATCAAACTTGTACACATTTTACCATTAGTACTGCTCTGGAAATAAAAAAAACTAGCCAATTTTATTTTTGCAAATACCAAATTCCAGGATTTTAAAGATTTTTCTAAGAATTTACATGAAATGTTACAATGTTGCAAAACCCCTGCCTTCCACCAAAATTGAAATAGTATTTTTAAGAAATAATATTTTTCAGTAAGGCAGGATGTCAGCTGATTATATCAAATATTGTTGTAGAAAAATATAGGAAAGTCATAAAAAAAAGGGAGACAGATTTTGCAGCGCATTCTAGCTGCAAGACCTGAATCTATTCCGTTAGCCAATATGTGATAAGGATATTTTGGCCATGCAGAATGTACGATTTTTTCAAGTTTTCTGCATTTATGGTTGTTTATTTTATTACTACAAATAACACAAATAACCAAAACATATCTTCTTGTTGTTCATACAATATTCCAATGTCTAATATCTCGATTAGTTTAGTCATATGGAGTATAAAAACCTTAAAATCTACATTGTCCACAGGACCTGATAACATACCAAATTTTATCATCAAAGGTTGCTCCTTAATCCTTGCTCCTCTCTTACAGCATATATATAATTTCAGTATTCTAAATAGCATCTACCCTGATAAATGGAAAATTGCAAAGGTTATTCCTGTACACAAAAAGGGCAAAACTTCTATTGTTTCAAATTATAGGCCTATATCCCTGTTAAATGGATTTGCCAAAATTTTTGACAAAATAATATTTAAACACTTAGCGTTTAACGTTAAAAATAGATTGTCTTATTCACAGCATGGGTTCAGAACAGGTAAAACAACCATGACAAACTTAGTCTCCTTTCTTAATCCTATTTATTCAGAAGTCATCACACGTGGTCAAGTAGATGTTTGTTACTTTGATTTAGCTAAAGCTTTCGACACTGTTAATCATCAAATACTACTAAGCAAATGTTCCAAAATTGGGCTAAGTGATAAATATTTATCATGGTTAACAAGCTATTTAAATAACAGAAACTTTTATGTTTCAGTACAGAATATAAGTTCAGATCTCCACCCAACTCCTTCTGGCGTCCCGCAAGGTGGCACACTATCTCCTTTACTCTTCAATATCTACATTGATGATATAATATCTGGATTAAAGAACTCAGTTGGCACTCTTTTTGCCGATGACTTAAAGATATATAGAAAAATCTCTTCATATCATGACAGCTATCTACTTCAATGTGATATTACAGAAATTGCAAATTGGTGCACAAATAATTTGGTCAATCTAAACATGGAAAAAACTGCTATCATTACCTTCACTAGAAAAACCTACCCATTGCAATATGAATACAAACTTGATAACTCACCTATTAAAAAATCTCAACATGTCAAAGACCAAGGAATTTTACTGGATCAAAAACTATTTTTTCATCTTCACATTGAAAACATTATCTCAGTATCTAACAAAATACTTGGTCTAATTAAATTTATCACCTTTAACACCTCCAATATTGACTCTATTCTCTCCCTCTATACAGCTCTAATAAGATCAAAACTTGAATATGGTTCTATTATATGGAATAGCATCAATAACACTGATATTGAAAAGCTTGACAGGATTCAATCTAAAGTATCTGACTATATTAACATAAAATTAAATACCATCAATAACATAGATTTAAATTCCCTCCTTGGTTCATTATCAACTAGAAGAAAGATCTTAGATGCCATTTTTGTCTTCCATTGTTATTATGGTAATCTTATATGTCCTCATATATTTGATGTTACTGGCATTAAAATTCCTTCTTTTAATAGCCGTAACCCACCTTTTTTGTGCACACTTTTAAATACAAATGATATTATATATAGACTTGTTAACAATTTTAATATGTATGTTAATCACTTACAACCTACCAGAGAGAAAAAACTTGTTAAAAAAATTATTCTTTCGGCATCCAAAGATTAATTATCTTTATGCTCTAATGTTATTACCTAAATTATTTAATACCAGATGTATTAATCTAAGGATACCAACTGTATGTTATGTTGTCTTGTCTTTGTTTTTGTCCTACTATTTGTTGTTCTTATAATTTATTGTTTTGTTCTTATTTTTGTTCTGTTACTGTATTTGTTTTTTTTTTTTACATGTCTTACATGTTGTGCCCACTGTTGGAGCCTTGTGCTGTTGGTGTGGCATGTAACAAATTAAATAAAATAAAAAAATAAAAAAATTTTGCCTAGAAAAGTGCCTGTAATGTTTGGTTGTAACAATTACGATGTTGCTAACGGCTCAAAGTCATTTTTGAAGTGAAAATTCCTAAGGTGCGTTGGTGCCGAAGTCATCTTTGTGTTGCGGCATTAAACTTTATATAAGTAAACTTATATATGAACACAGGGGAATATTAAGCTTATCATGTGCCTAATAAAATTCTGTGATAGCAAAAATGTTCTGGAATACATTTTACATACTTTAATAAGAGTCTCACAAAGAAATAGTCACAACATAAAGAAGACATTATAAATACACATTGATTACATAAAAAAAGTTAACATTTGTAATAGATGCCTTTAGCATGTTGTAATTATGCGAGATTGATGTATGAAAGTACTTGGGTTTGAAACTCGTCCATTTCAATTTTTTAATTTATTTTTTCTATGTGACTCTTTATTACATTTTAATACCAGAGTAAAAAAAAATTGCTTGTTATTTTTTAAGTAAGTGTTATAATCAAAATGATTTTGTACAGGAAATATGTGTGTATACATAAACATAAAGAAGAATTTATATTTGTTTATTTGTTTGTTTGCATGTTTTTTATACAACTGTAAAGATCTATTCTGAACTTGGTGAAATTTTACATACTTGACCTCCAAAATAAGCAAAAAATCACTGTCTACATAATTCCTAAAAACCATTCCCATTTTTCTTTCCCACCCCTGAAAGCGTAAAATGTGGTACTTCCTGGTGAAATTTTACACACCTGCCATTTAAAAAAAGAATACTATTACTGTCATCTAATTATGAAAAATTTTTGTCTACAACGTTTATGGAAACAAATCTCCATGAATGAAGTAAAGAAATTACATATCTGTAAAATTTAATTCTTTTAAATTAATATTATTTTTATATAAATGAATGATTTTAAAACAATTTTTGTAAATATTTAAATTGTACATTTCTAGAGTAGCTTCTCTTATAAAAATATGATATAAAATTCTAAAAATTGAATTTTTGAGTTCCTTTCATTCTATTTGATGACTGATAAACAGTATTGTGATATTTCGAGTAGTTTACCAATACTACACTGTTTTGAACAGTTGACAAAGTTATGTTAGCTACATTTCAAATACTGTAAATTATTGTAAATAGTTGGTTAAGTTAGCGACATTATAATATAAACACTTATCGGTGTTTCTTGAGACAGTAATACATAAAAATACTTTTTTTCTTCTTCAGATGAGCACTCATTCTAGTAGATAATTTGTTTAATTAGGTTTCACAAAATTATTTACAAAATAAACAATATACAAAAATTCAGTTGTAAAGTTAAGTACGTTTCACTGTTAAAAGTTGTATGATCATTGCCCTTTTGTCATCATGTTTAAAGTTAAGTATTTTTACACGATCTTTAGGACAATATATATTTTTTAGATTGTGAAAATGTGTTTTGATTATGAATACACTGTTTTCATACTCTACGAACACAATATTTCAAATGACGAGAGAAAATCTGTGCCAATATCGCCCATTATAATACAAAGGGAATTTGAATTTTGCATGTGTTCTTCAGGACAAGCTGCTAGGATTGCTGCAGTCACGTGTCGCCTGAGTTTTCTATATTGTGCTACTAGAATATTTGATCATATAGTTCAAGGTCATGGTAGCCTAGTTTTGTATTCATATTCTATCATTTGAAATATTCCTGTAATTAATTTTGATATTTATTTAATTTAGATATTAATAAAATAAATAATAATCAATAATTTTACCACTTACTATTGTCAATGTTGACTAATTTACAATATTTATTTTATTTAAATGAATAGCTTTGTTTTGAAAGGGCATCAGTCAGTATATTGACGATTTTCATTGAAATGTTTCGTTCTGATCACAAAACGTAGAACTAATGTTTGGTGTAAGAAGGGCATCGGTCAGAGCATCGTGTGGGTAGTTACATGCATTCAAAATACAGGATGAGTTTTAAAAGGGCATGAGTCCATGACTCATGCCCTTTCATAACAAAAATCCTGTGTGGTAAACCTGGAAAATTTGTTGTGAAGGAAGTACAGGCATCGGAAATATATGACAACACAGAGTGGTTGAGGAACTATTACAAGAAACTACAGTACCTGTTTCCATTAAAAGTGAGCATAAAACAAGGAGAGACAGGGTGGTTTTTCTCATCTCGACAATGTTTCACTTTATTTATGAGAAGGATAGGAAGGGGTATGTCACAGGTCACACCACCATAAATGGGCTCTGTTTTCATACATTCCCGATGGCACTCCACAATCTTCAAGTGGTTCAACCCCCCAACAGGTTGGCCTTTCCAGCAGGGAAAATTCCTCTGCACTCAAACAAAGCAAGTGATATTAGACGTCTGATACAATATGTACAAAAGGAGAAGTCTCAACTGTACAAAGTCCTTTTGGATGGGTCAGTGTCTGATAAAGACAATGATGAGTAGTGTTATATTATGTGATGCTTAATGTGAACTATATTAAAGAAAAATTGTCATATAGGCCTACTATGTCTATATTGTTTAATATTTAATGGCACATTACATTGGTATTGTGAGACAATGGTAATATAATTTCATAGTAAATGTTATTTTGATCTGATTCCTGGTAGGAATTTTTCTTTTGTGTTAAAAGTGCATCATTTTATTTATGATTTTCAAAATTCTGTAGAAATCTATTTTTACATTATATTAAGGACAAACTGTTTCCAATTTGTGCTATACAGGATGAAGAAGAAGTGGAAAATGTAAAACATGATTTAATAAAGCTATTTTTTCAGGCATACTATTTTTTGTTGTTTCCCTAAGGTTTGTTTGCTTTGACTGATGCCCTTTCAAAAAAACAATTGAAATGTATTTTTGGTAGCTATAATTCAACATACCCGGTATGTGTTTCATAGTGTGTTAGTGACGTTTCTACAATGTAGGACAGTGGATTATGTGAAAGAAAAAAGAATTTGCGATGTAGCGGCGCGAAACTGATAGAAGATATGTATCACATCCTTTGTTAGAGAGAAACAAGATGTTAAAGTTGGAACAAAGAAATAAAAGGCTTTCTACAAACTTCTGACGACTGTTTTAATTCAGACATTGTAACCACGTTGTAAAACATGCCGCCATCTTTTCACACACACTTCTGACATAAAAAAATGCTAGAACAATATTGCCAACTGTCAACACACAATTTCCAGACTTACATTAATATAACAAAATTGCTCTATCTAACACTCTCCCTCAATTTTGCAATACCTAGCCCCTCAATGCATTTGAAATTTACTGTGAGGTAGAGATTGGTCAAACAATCTGCATATTGCTGAGAGGTTTCAACATAGCATAATCTCAAAATTTTCTTCTCCATCAACAGATCTTTTACAAAATGGAACTTTACAGAAATGTGCTTTGATCTCTTGGTCTCAAAGGTGGTGCACATTTTGATACAGGACTGATTGTCTTCATAAATCACAATACCCATTTCTGGGAGGTGAAGAATTTCACTCATGAGATTTCGAACATACAAACATTCACTGGCTGAGTTTGCAAGGGCAACATATTCAGCCTCAGTGCTAGAGAGGCTCACACAATTTTGCTTCTTGCTCCTCCAAGAAACATTATTACCAAAAACTTTAACAAAAAAACCAGATATACTGTACTCTTACGGTCACAAGTGTCATTAGCAAAATCTGCATCAACATAGGATTCTATTATATATCATTATCATCACATTTGTAATAACAAAGACAGTAATCTTTAGTTTTGTTAATGTAGGTATCTCAGTACATTATTTAGATGCCTAAAATGAGTCTCATTATAACAATTTTGAAACTTACCAAAATAAGTGATGACAAAACATGTCTAGTCGACTTCCTAACATAATGTACATGAGGGAGCCTAGTAACTCTTTATATAGTAGTTCTACTTTACATTCATCTGCTGGATTTAAATTCAACTTGTGTTCCATGGGGATGTTTGAGGTTTTACTATTGTGCATATCAAATCTGTGTAAAATTTTGTCAATTAGTTTCTTTTGACTTATTCAGATCAGACCCATTTCAACAATTATTTCCAAACCCAAAAAAAAAAAAAAAAAAAAAAAACTGTGTTGTTATGCATCTCCCTCATTTCAAATTCTTTCTTTAAATCCTCTTTAAGATGACTTATTTTTAATTTCAATCAGAAAGAATCAACAGATCATCCACATATACAATGACAAACAAATCATCTTGCATAAAGATGCATGGATCTACAACATTCCTTTTAAAACCCAAATATATTAGTACATCTTTCAACCTATTGTACCAACATTGTGAGGACTCTTTGAGACCAAACAGAGATTTCAACAACTTACATACAAGGTTCACATCTTGGTCCTCCATCTTCACAGTAACACCCTCTGGAATCTTCATATAAACTGGTTGTTTTAACTCACCATATAAAAATGCACACTTAACATCCAGTTGATTGATGCACCATTCTTTCTGGACCGCCGTGGAGAGTGGACACCTCAGAGATGTCAGGCGAGCAACTGGTGTATAAACTTCTTCTTCAGGCTTTGATTGTTGGAAACATCCTCTTGCAACAAGTCTTGCCTTCTCTATATTCTCACCTAAAATCTCCTTTTCCGTAAAAAAAAACCCCATTTTGAGTCAATGATGTTGTCTCCTGATGGTTCCGGAACCAATTCACACACATTATTTTTCTTTAGGGTGTTGTGTTCCTCATCTATGGCTGCTTGCCATCCGGATTCCAATGCATCTTGAAATGTGTTAGGTAATTCTGATGGTAGGAGTCCTGTTGACAATGCAGTTATCAAACTTGTGTCAAAATCTTGCAATCTTTTTGGAGGTCTTACTTTTTGATGGCTCTTTCTTGGTACATTGACGTGAATCAAATTTTCATCTTCTTCAGGAAATCCAAAAAAATCATCCTCAGGTTCTTCTTCAAAAGTTGGGTTGTCCTCATCATCGTTTTGTCCAGAATAATCAAGAATGGGCACTTTTGATGACTGGGGTTGACTCACCACATGGTTAGGTCCCTGAACTGACCTAAATTTAACACTACATGCTGTAATTATTCTACCCTTACTCTCATCCCACAATCTATAACCATTACTAGTGTAACACATCATTATTAATGGCCTTGATCGTGGGTCAAGTTTACCCTTGACTTCTTCCTTTGGAACATGGGCATAAGCTACTGACCCAAATACTCTTATCCTGCTCAGATCATTGTAGCCGTACCAAATATCTGCAGGACATCCCTCTTTCAAAGTTGACGTGGGTGTTCTGTTCATTGTGTATGTTGCTGCATAAATGGATTCTCCCCAAAATTTCTTTTCAACCTTGGAATCCAATAACATGCATCTGGCAGAATCCAATAATGTTCTGTTAAAACGTTCACTCACGCCATTCAGCTCAGGATTTCTAGGTACTGTATATTCTACTTGGATAGACACCCTTCAATTTGCAGAAGTCAGTAAACTGCCCAGAGCTATATTCACCTCCATTGTCAACGAAGCCTTGATAGTCTGGTCTCAAATCTAGCTGATACCATTGCCTTATACTACCTGAATTTATTTAGTCATAAGTCGGGAGACAGATTGGTCCAATTACATCTCAAGAAAAAAACTTCAAGAATTCTGCTGGGTTTCTTCTCTGGAGGTAGGCTTTTGAAGCTTTTCCTATTTTTTTTCCCTTATACAAATCTCACAAAAACTTTTCGAGGGAAAGTAGGATGAATGAGACATTCTTCTGTGCACAAGATCTGCATTATTGGTCAACAATACAACGTTCTCGTCGATTTTGAATTTGATCACATAGAGATTGCCAATCAAACTTCCAGACACCAAAACATCAGAGTTCTTATTCAATATTTTTACTTCTGCATTTTCGAATAGTACTCTAAATCCATTTTCCTCAATTTATTTAACTGACAGCAAGTTATATTCTAAGTTATCACATACCAGAACGTCCTTTATAGTGACAGGCTTACCTTTATGAGTAGCCAGTTGTAGGGTCCCACTTTTCAGTGCTTTGAGATGAGTACAACTTTTAGCCACTACTATTTTTAAATTCACTTCCTGTGTATCCTTTAAAAGCTCTTCGTGTTTCTTGTTTATTAAATGATTAGTAGCACCAGAGTCCACAATAAAAGATATCGCTGAACTGTCTGACATGAGACACTGACTCTGTACATTTTGCTCATGTTCATTAGCTGTCACAAAAGTCACTTCACCAATATTCTCACGCACCTTATGGTTACTCTTAAAGTTACCGCTTTGTTTTCCCCCAGTAAATCTACACTCACTTTTCTTATGACCTTTGTGTCCACAATTGTAGCAATTAAATTTGAATGGCACTTTACCGTTGTTTCTGAAACTATCACCATTTGTGTCCATATCCTTCCGCATGTTCCAACCGAATGTTTTCTTTGAGTTAAATGCCACCAATTTCTCTTCACTGTTTACCTTTTCCGTTTTACGTAATTCTTCCTGGAGTAGAGCGTTCTTCACATAATTTAAGTTAACATCTTCCGGATTCTTACTAAAAACAATGTCAATGACACGAGCCACAGCGTCGTAGGTTTCCGGCATAGAAGAGAGTAGGAGAGTCATGACTTCAGTATCCGACACATTACCACCTGAGCTTTAATTTCATTTACCATATTTTCAAATGTATTGATAAAGTCTTTCAAGCTTCCTGACTTAAACTGAAATGTTCTTAGTTTTCTCTGTAGATCGACTTGTCGGCTTATTCCTTTCTTGATGTAGGTGGAATCCAACATATCCATTATTTGCTTGGCTGTGGATTTATCCATAACTGACTCCAACACATTGTCCGACAAACACTGTGTAATGATATTCCTTGCCTTCACATTGTTCAATTTAAAGATGTCCAAATCTTCACCTTCTGCAGGTGGTTTCTGTGTGAGAACTTCTACTACACGGGATTGCTCCAGTACCAGCTTGATCCTGTGTTTCCAGAAGGTGTAGCCTGACCCTTCAAACAGCTTTATGTTTCCAGTCTGTTGTAACGGCGTCGCCATTGTTCCGATAACTTCTTACAAGCCTCTTAGACACCGTTTTCCGTTTCTGATAGTTGTAGCTATCGTTTCTTAAGCCAATACTGGGCCCATAACCTGTTAAAGTTGGAACGAAGAAATAAAAGGCTTTCTACAAACTTCTGACGACTGTTTTATTTCAGACATTGTAACCACGTCATAAACATGCCGCCATCTTTTCACACACTTTTCTGACGTTAAAAAATGCTAGTACAATATCGCAAACTGTCAACACACAATTTCCAGACTTACATTAATATAACAAAATTGCTCTATCTAACACAAGAGACATCTGCCATAACATTGGCAAGGGTCTCTGACTGGGAAATCGCAAAATAGTAATTGTAAGAACAATCTTTGTAGCAAATAAGAACTACACTTTTCCAAGAATATCTCCAGTTTGTACTGTCTTGTGTGTTTTTTTGTACTGTGTTTTGTATCATTGGTCGTCATTCAAGTAATGTGTGGAGGTAGCATTTCGCCAAATAAACAAATGAGTGAATAGTAGGAAATAATAATGTCTGCGTGCCGACGTTGTGCCGCTAATGACATTTAACTTATCGTATTGGGTGAGTTTTGGAAGTTTTATCCAGAAATTAAGCTCCAGACGTTCGGCGCAAGCCTGGATGGTACTTTGGTCCACAAAGACTTAGTTCCCGAGTAGCGATTGCCAAAAGTGCATGAATGTTCTTTTTCTGTCGGACACTTTAAGTAAGGGCAATGTAAAATTTAAATTGTAATAAGAATAAAATTAAAACTCCATTTTAAATGTTTAATTTAAATTCAACAGTTAAAAACTTTTGAAGAATATAATAATCATTACCAAAACTAGACACCCAACTACCTGCAATTTCAGATGGAATAATCTTTATAAAGCATACAGCAAAGCATAAGGCCTGCCAGGAATATAAATAACAGTTAAAACATTAAAATAATTATCTGTTCTAAGCTTTAAAATTATTTTCCATTTTAATATATAAATACGAATAAATAATGAATAGGACAGCATTAAAACAAATAAATCATAAAATTAATAACTCACCTTTATATATGTCGAAAATATAAGTTTATCACATGTGATGATCAGATTGCAAGATTGGCATTTTTTATTAGCATTAATTACATACTGAACATCGTATGTATACTGCATAATTTTTTTAGAACAAGACATTTTTTCTTGTGTCCAAGAATTGAACTGGTACACTAAATGAAAGCCACCATAGACATTGACATTATATATTGGTTACTTTTCGCAAGTGCGGTCGTATAATCGATCATAGAGAAATTAGTAAAAAGGCATCAAAATACTTTTATAATCAATATTAAAATTTTTTATCCATGCTATTGACGAATAAAAGCACTATAAATTTATGTTTTAAAAATGACACAATATATTTTAAACTATTTAGTAATAGAAATATAAAAAAATATCTAGTGACATTTTCAAATAATCTAACTTTATAAATCGGAAATATTCATTTATAAGAAGCATGTTGCTATTACAACTTTACAAGTAAATTGTTAAAATGTTTCAAGATAATTGATAAATACATTTTCACTTATAAATACTAAAATGTGAGCCCTACAATTAAAATATTGATGAGCAATGTAAATTAAGTTTCCAAGGGAAACTTTCTGTTACCTTTACAATATAAATAGTATTAATATAGATTAAACATATCTCAAATACTGACAAAATTTATAACATTATTATAAAATTTAGATGGCTCAGATTATTTGCATAATAAATCAACACCATGCAGTAATTACTCACTGGCTGACAGGATCTCATCATCAAAATTGCTGCTCCTGTCGCCGAATGCTCGCTTAAGAAATCGATATCTGGGACCACACAAAGAACCAGGGTGCCAACTGGAGCCTTTAACCTCCAGTGATGATCCTAAGTTAATTTTCACGTTCGAGGGTCTGTGGAAAATAAATTGGCCCTAGGGCATTTCTTTATGTAGGTACCTACTCTAAATTCTGAGCCAGGGAGGTGACATATTTTAGTGTCGGTACGTAGTTATGTCGTAGTCACGGATATCACCCCCCGTGATTAAGTTTGTTATGTCCTATTCTCGGGTCGGGGTTCAGGCCTTGTGGCAGGGGAAAATTATCACTACCCGTACTACAATGAAAGTGCGTCAGTTTGTGATACAACGTTTTACTTAGTCTTTCACGCAGTCCCTTTACATGGGCTGCTCGCGGCACAACACCCGTTCTATCCGCGGAGTGAAGCTCGGCTACACGTGTTTCGGTGGACAAGCGCCAAGTGCGGGCTGCCCCCGTGGTCTCCCGATACGAACGTATGAAGATCTTATTATGCCCCTCCTGAATGATAGCAAAAAAAACATAGTCAGTCTGAATGCCAGCGCCAGAGACGTGGAGACCGTCTCGCTGCGGTACGCCCGTGTCCGCCGATACGCGCAATGTCTGATTTCACGGAAACAAGAAAAAACCCTTATATACAATTTAACTATTTACAAAAAATGATAAGCCACGTAACCCACGTGGTCGTGAAGCCTCAATTCCTCTTGACACGATCTTACCCGTCGGTGCTCTTGGCTCTGCGACACTCGTCTCGCCGTGCGACCGCCTCGTCCAGCCGCCAGATGCCAACTGCCCCCTCTCCTGCCGCGTCTGCCTCTCCGCCCGTCCTCCCCCCACTACGCAACACGTGCAGCGCTCGGAGAGATTACAAGTGTTGGCCTCGGCTTCGTCGCCCGGTGACAGCAACATAAAATATATCACATAATATTTTAGAAACACGTATAATAATAATTACAAAAGTATACGGAAAAATAAAACATAAACATAATACATAAAAATAATATACATGACCCATTATTAAATATAAAAGTACATTCTTAATATTCAAATTAAAGTGTCACACTGCACAGGCAAGGGTGGATCAGGAGTTGGCGCAGCATAACGGACTTTATGAGCAAGGGAAACACTTAGGTCGACGTCAGTTACAGTTTCCGAGCAGTGGGCCTGTTCTGCTTGGGAATGGGCTAGTTGTAGTTTATATAAAGCTAAATTTGAATTTGGGCTGATTTTGTGTTGATTCTATTTTGGTCTAAAATTTACTGTGTTGTGTTTACAATGTGTTGTGTTGCGAGATTCTCGAGACTGTGGGCCACTGACCTCCTACCTAAAACAGGAGTAGCGGATAGGTCGGCAGAGGGGACGAGTACCTTCAACCCATGGCTGGCTCGGTGGGTACTTAGAGTGCTGCAGCACTTCAGTCAGCATTTCTGATAGCTTAAGTACCACAACGAGCGAGTTGGGAGGCTGGTAGGGAATGAGCCTAGGTTTATTTCAGTCTCTGGGAGGTTTATTTTTGCTGTGGGCTGGCTCGGCTGCATGTCTGGCGCCCCGGGTATTCAGCCCAGCCTCCACGAGTCATAGGCCCTTCTGAACTGTAGCGAAGGACGCTCGGTGGGGGCCGGTGTGGCGCCCTGTTGCCTGGCTGTGGATCTGCCATACTGTCGGAGTGTTGCAGGCAGAGAGCAGAACCTCGTCCACTTCTTCAGCGAACAACACAGCCCTTCTGGTGCCTCAAAGAATGACAAAGTGCTAGCACCCTCTTCGGTCGTGGACGCATCCCCCGCTGGTCCACATCAGTTGGGTAAGCTGGCCCCTCATTGCTGAGAGCACCTCATTCCTCTTGACAGTGGCGGTCTGTGTCATGGTGCATGTCACCTCAGGTGGCAGCAGTGGTGGTTAAGCTGTGACAACAAGGAGGGCAGCTGTGACACCATTCGCAGCTGTGAGAACAGCAGTCTGGTTGCCAATACTGTGCCCTGCTGCAGACATATACTGCTATAATTTGGGAAGCTGTAGTGGTTTCTTGTTGATCTGAATGCTGGCTTCTTGGGAGTACTGGGGTAGGCTCTTGGGTGGAGGCAGCCTCGCATCCCAGGACAGCTTTGTAGGTATCCCATGAGATGTATTGATGACAATGAGTGACTAAGAGGGGCGGAGCACAAAGTGACATCACAGTACTGCGGTGGGGAAGGAGTGGAAAAGGAGGGGAGGTGGCCAGTGCACGAGAACAGATCTTCGTGGTCAGGACTTCTTCATGCTGCTACATTTCTGGCTGAATCTACTGAAGGGAAAAAAATATGTTTCCAAATTCCTACTTAACGAGCCTTATAATTTTAATACTCAGAATGCCAACATACCTACTCTACCGGCACAAATAATTTGATAGTTCTGAACTCATTAATTCAGAACACTAGACAATCAGAATCGAGCAGTTGAAATTCAAGAAGTGTATCTCGACATAAGTGTTTTAATTCCATAATATTGATTGCTTGAGCAGAGCCCAAATACAGTTTTTTTAATATGCATAATGTTTTCACATTAACACTATGAAAGTTTTAAAAATTAAATTTTTAAATAAAAAATTTTTTTCATGATTAACTTGAATTATTGAAATAACCATAAAGAATTTATATATTCTGTTTAACAGTTTCAAGTTGTTGGGTTTGTATTGTCGTGCAATTTTCGTAATTTATAAACGACAGACATTTTCTTGTATTAATTGTGTTACTGCGTTCCTTGTGTAGCTTAAAGTCTAGAGTTGGAGACGATGACACAATATATGAATGCATCAGGGTGGGATCCGGCCAACTTATTCAGTGAGAAGATCAAGCCAAGTTATTCAGTGAGGAGTCATTCCATAATATTCCTGGGATGATGGGAAACAATAAACACCAGGATGCCCACGTTTTCTGAAGTCTGGAACCAGACAACAACCACTTGAATCTTGAATGTGTGTTGAACCCGCTTTAAAAAACGAGCCCTTACACTGACATCGACCCAAGTGTCTCCCCTGCTCATAAAGACTGTTATGCTACGCCAACCCCTGATCCACCCCTGCCCCACGCAGTGTGTTGAGTGTTATTGTGTTTATTTGCATGTTTAATAAAACATTATGACGGGCAGGGGCTAACCAGGGGGGAGGGGTTTAGGGGTTCAACCCCCCCCCCCCCAAAACACCAAAACTTTAATTGATTTCTTATTCATCACTCAAACAAATTTCATATTAAAATTGATAAAAATTTTACCATTACAATATTTAAATTTAAGAACCGAAAACTACTAAAATAGCACTATTTTACACCATAAAATCCAAATTTTCCTGGGGGAGGACCCCCGGTCACCCGCTTTAATATGAGGGGGGGCATGCTTCTTAACACTCCCCATACACAAATCCTGGCTACGCCACTGACGACGGGACAACATGAACATACCTATATGTAATAAACTGTAGTGTTATTTATGTAATATTATTTTTTTAATAATAATTAGATGTTTTTCATAAATATGTCTAATATTTGTACATCATGGTCCACGGGGGACGAAGCCGAGGCCACAACCCGGAAGCACTGGAGCACTGCGCGTGTCGCAGGACAAGGGTAGGAGGGGAAATGTGCAGCAGGGGTGCAGTGGGCATCTGGTGAGAGGACGACGCGGACGTGCGCAGAGGGCCAGGTCGGAGAGCAGAGACTTGTGAGACCAAGCGTGATAAGTGGGGAGTACAGCGAACTACTTAGCACAATCAGGAATCTATTCATCAGGCCCAAGTGACGAGTGGCCACTGAGACGAGTTGAGAACCTGCGAGATGTACGCGAGTAGACTGTGCCGAAGGCGATGTAAAGTCAGGATTACATGTGGTACATCGCAAATCATATCTGTAAATATTCATAATTGTAAATAAGTGTTTCAATGTCAAGACATTGTGTGTATCATCGGGCATGTCACCACAACAGTAGGACGGACAAACCACCTCAGTCGCCAACATCTTAACATAACTTCATCCCGACTAACAACGAGAGTGGGCAATAGCTAGTCTATCTTACGAACGTATCACTAGACCACGGAGGCAGGCCGCACTAGGTGCCTGCCCACCTAAACAAGTGCAGCCGAGCATCAAACCGTGGGTGCACGGGTGTTGTGCCTCAGGTAGCTCCATGTAAAGAGACTGTGTGAGGAGTTAATTATAATACTGTACCCGAAACTGCAAACTTTTACTAATTGATCGAATAGGAGTTTTTTTATTTTTACCCCCGCCTAAAGGCCTGAACACCGACCCTAGCACTGAGCTCGGACAAACATCGCATGGGGGGTTATATCCGCGACTATGACAACACTATGTTGAATTTTCTTTTAGTATTTTTTCGTAATTTCTCTTCTTTTAGGCCATTAACTAGTATATACTAAATTTCGTAAATATGGGGGGATGTACCAAATGTTTTGGTGTGCCAAATGAAACTTAATGGTAGCGAAAATATTCTGGGATACATTTTGTACACTTTATTTATTAACTTCAACCGTCGGCGCTCCTCCGTCACACGGACCGTTATGCTACACTGAAGCCTACCCTATAGCATGTGTGTGCCACAAAAGCACACCGTGGAAGTTTGGTGTAATGTAGTGCAGCGAGGAGAACGACCCCGAGGTCAATATTTAGATAGCCACATGCACCGTTAGCAAGTTTCCATGTGTTCCACCGCCGTGCAAAGTAGGGATGCACAATCGCTCTTAAAAATATCGATATACCGAACATCAATGTTCAAACGATAAAACATCGATGTCTAAACACATCATTCTGACAACCGATGTTTTTGAATATCAGGAATAACATGCCAAAATGATTTAAATTATAGTATGTAGCCAAAAACCATAGCTACTACAGGTTCCTGACCACAATATCCACAACCCATTTTCAGTTGTGTCTCATGCAAAAAAAAAAAAACTGTATTAAAAGCAATTGAAAAAAAATAGGGGAAATGCATGAAGTGTATGTGCAGGTTTAAAATGTAACATTAATTTTCTCGATAGAGCTAGCGAGACCGTATCGGTACCAATCAATAGCTTGTATGTACAACAAGCTATGAAATTGTCCATAAAGTCTCGCTGATTTTTCCCCATATTTTTCAAAATGATTTTACATATCTTAAAGTCGGTACTGGAAAAAATTGATACTGAAATCAACCAAATAGATTAGTATTTACAACCTTTTTAAACTTAATTTAAAATGTAGGTTTTAATAGTAAGTATAGACAGTTAAAAAAACTGTATCTTAAAAATTAAATACCGTAACGTAATGTTTTAGATATATTCAATCAATATTCATGAAATGACAACCAAAATATTATAAAAAACTAGGGTAATTTTAATGATGAACTTTGTCGATGTTTTTGGTCTTTTTCGTCGATGCATCCCTCTTCTAAACATCAATGTTTCATGAACGATACATCGATGTTTAGAAAACATCGATGTATAGTTTGCATTCCCAGTAGGGATGGGAAATATAGTTCTTTGGAAAGAACTAGTTCGTTCGGAACTAGTCACTTCAAAGACTAGTTCTTTAGGAACCGTTCTATTGAACTACATCGGTCGCGGACTGTATCGCGGTTTCCAAAATATTCCATACCTACATGACACCAACACAATCGTTACAGACTTTTTGTTTTATGGGCATTTCTTTTTCTATAAATAAGAGGCACACAGTAATCCGATGCTTGTAAACAATATCTCCCATTACAAATGAACGACTATCATATTGTTTATCTTTCACACAATTCTTACATTTTTGAATGTGTATTAATTTATTTTCTGCAAGTAATGTGCTTATTTTCACACGTGTACAAAACAAAATAATGGTATGTTTTCTCATCTGTGACAACCTAAGCTGATTTTTTTCGTATTGGGTAAGTTTTATTATGTTTCTTTAAATTTTAGTGTAGTTTTGTAATGTGTGGCCTATGTGTAATTAAAGTTTAATTTCAGATTGTATAAGCTATCTGAAATTTTCACGTAATTACAATTATTTACTTCACACGTTTTTTAATGCCAAAATGTAATGTAAATGTCTAAAGAATATTAGATAAAAATTAAGAGTTCACGATCGTCAAACGATACATCATTGCGCAAGAAAGAACGAAACGAAAATAATGACCGACAGCCTAACTACGCAATTAAATAAACTTACTGTGTGAACTATCTATGTCTTTGAACTATCTAGTTCAGTGTGTATATGTACTCCCTTTCTCTTCGGTCTTCGTAGTTCAGATCAGTACTTAGAACCACGGTCTTAGAAACCAGGTCTGGACACAAGCGTATTTTCTTGACCCCCTTATTGACGGATTTAGTTCATAAAACTGCCGTTGGCGCCACAAGACAGTGGTCCGGTTTTAACTGACGCCGACCGCCAATGCTCCTCTGTCGCATAGACCGCTATGCCTCATCAACGTCTCGCAAAAGCGTGTGCACCGAACGCGCCCGTGCGCGCAGCAAAGTGCAGTTCGTGCGACGAGGCGAACGCCATACAACGAGTGCTACACCGGCGCAAGGATCCGGCCGGGTGTGGCATATCCTTCCGCCGCACTACAACAAATTGTTATAATTATGTTTTTCCACAGGATTTTATTAAACATTATTTTTTATTAATTAATAATTAAGTCTTTGCAAAATCATGTTTCAATGTGCGATTTGTCCCGAACCTGGCCGGTTCAGTTTCCCGCGAAATTCACACGTTTCCGCGGGAGGGCTGGCGGGGGAGGGGGGTCGCGCGCGGCGACACCGCTAGTGTCCTTCGAGAGCTCAACGAGGCCGGCAGCCTGCGCGCAACGCGGAACCTTCAAACTTTGCATTCACCGACATGTAGTTTTCCATAGTGTAATTTCTTTTCAACCTTTTGTACAGTTCCGCGGTCGGCCTAAATTTACCATGAGGTACTTAACTTAATTCAATCAGTGCTCAAGATGAGTGTTCCACGTCATACGTAAGTACTGTGGGGAGATTATGTGGTTTCACGTCGGCGCTTCACGCCCAACCTAGCCTACCGGCTATTTAGTTTTGGCCCGCACGGGGCAGCCAGCAGGCGACACGTGTTATCAGACTTAATAACGATTCAGTCCCTGGGACACACCTAGACACCACGTAGAGTCGCCGGAGACACGGGCCTACGTGCTGCTAGCCCAGTTTATCAAGTGTAATGTATTAGTGGAATAGTTGTTCGCCTAAGTGTAATTCGTCATGTCAGGGCTTATGTATCACCGTCGTACGGCAGTGCGCCACCAAACTTAATCCAGAGCTAGGTATTAGTGTAGTGTATTGTGCTTCAAAATATCGTGTGCCATGTCAGAGTGTCTTTTGTAACTTTCGCATCACGTGAACGAGTCTGCCCCTCACGCGCATAAGAATCGTGAGCCGCCACTGAGGAAGTGAGCTGCGCGTGTGACTAGTCGCGTCGGGCAAACCGTTACGGCCAGAACGGGCAGCACCATGTATTGGGCTGTGCTGTATTAAATTCACGAACTATCTGAAGAAGTTTTGTGTTATTATTCAGGCGTCCCGAGTGGCCTCAACAGCTCGGGGGGCCCTACTGCGTTGACCCCTACCTCTAGCCACAAGGCCGAACCTTCCCTGAGATCACGAACTGAACAAAATCACGTCTAAATACTCAGAGGTAGCGGGGACGGCGTCATAACATTGTGCTTTATGAACTTTTTTTAGTTAATTGCATTTAAATGATAATTACACATACTTGGCAGCTTTTTTTAAAAACTCGATGAGAGATGTAGGTATTACAAAACATTTTTCCAACGTTATAAAGAATTTATGTGCACAGTTCAAGAAAATGGCTAATGTTGATGTTTGATAGGTTATGTTTGTTATTGTTTTGAAAGATTATTTTCATAACTTTATAACGTCGGTCAACTACGCGCTATTGAAAATCGTGATTCGTAATGCTAATATTTTAATGCTTTTTTTCCGGGAGTTATATATGTAGTGTTTAATTAGACACAGTAGTCTAATAACTCTCCTATATACAAAATTTCCGCTACGAAAATAAAGTAACAGTTTGTGTAAAAGTACCAATTTCTGTGAAACTAATTATAACAAGAGCTTAAACTATGTCGCAAAATAAAATTGCAGTGAAAAGTTTGCCTAGTAAAAAATTGTTTAACAGTGGCTACAGGTCATTTCATTCCTCCATTCCTCTTATTTGTAGTACTTTGGATGATCAGCAAATGAATGCCGGGGAGTGTTCCAGGCTGTGGATTATTATTATTATTATTATTATCATAGCTGCAATTGGGTACAGAAGTGCCCGGTGGCAAGCATTCGCCCTACTTTTCCCGCACTCTTCTTCTGAACTTGTAATTTTTATACCAAATATTTATTACGTTTTTTATCTAAGCTGCCACCCAAAGTACATTTTGTCCAAATTAGGTCCCCAAAAATGTTTAGCTCCAGACCACCACCACCTAGAATGCCTGGTTGATCAGAAAAAGTAGAATTATAAAACTTACCTAGTAATGTGATAAAGAATGGAAAAATAATATTAATAATCAACATTGATGTTTGTTTTTAAAACACTTATAAGTAAGAATGCAGCTGTAAAAAAAGTATTAAGATTTCTTCAAAATTTGTAGGTGCAAGCATGTGGGTGCAAGGTTTAAAAATTTTGTTCATTGACTCAGTGTGACCCTTTGGGAAGCAGAGTGACACAAATAAATTGTTCTTACAATCCGCCAGCTATTTTCCTGGACTTAAGAGTTTCCCTTACTGTTTTAGATTTGGCATTCACTGCAACCTTTTAACATCGTACTTCATTTCATTATATTTAGATTGTATTTTGCATATATTGAGATAACACATTTCCTCCCATTTCATAACCTTTTCACTTTTGAAAATCAAGACATAATAAAGGAACTTCAGTATAGTTTCAATAACACAGATGCAGTTTGCTTGTTTCAACGATGACTAGGTATGTTGCTACCTAGGATTTCTTTTTTCCAAGCAGTCACAATATCTTCATGAAAAACAAACATACTACTTTCATAATAAAAATAAGACAGACACACAAGTACTCACAGATTGGTACTTGTAGAAAGCAAAAACACACAGTTTGTACAAAAAATTTAGGTACTCAACAGATGAAGCTCGCTTAAGCTAGCAAAACCATTGCGACCGCGCTTCCGCACAAAAATGTCAACCAAACTGTGTGCGTGTTTAGTTTCTACAAGTACCGATCTGTATATGTATGTCTGTCTTATTTTTAATACGTAATTAGTTTCCTAGTGGCCTTTGTCACGCATTTATACATACTACTTGGTTAATATATAATTTATGATCTACAGAAAATCTTAAACATCTTAATGGTCTTTAACCAAAAATACAAAGGAAACTGTAAAAATTTTACAAAATGGAAGGGGAAAGGTGGAAATACACCTAGGAAGTGCATTTATTTTGCAGTACTAACTGGTAATAAAAAACCATATCTGGAGCAAAAAAATATTCTGATGCACCTAACACTATTTTCCCCCTCTACAATTAATGCAGGGCAAAATTGTTACTAACTTATTTGTTCATGTCAGAGTGGTATTTAAAGCTGAAAGGAAAAGTTACTTAAAGTGTTTTAAAATAATTTCTGACCCATAATTACATCAACTCATCACTAGTACACAGTCACCACACATAGGTACAAAATATTGTCTGTAAAACAAATGTATAACAAATTAACAAACAATGCTAAATTATTTGCGACTATTGTTTGAATAATGAGAAAGGTTGAAATTATGACCATGCCCATAATACTATACTAAGTTATGCACTTTAGCATTACCACCAAATCAGGAACACCACCACCGAATTTCAGAAAAATAGACCAGTTCTATAGCATGTAACGGTAACTGCTCTTTTGAACAATAAATTTTAACTGAACTGAAAAAGTTTTCCCCGCTGAACATTGGTACAAAAACACAGCGTATTGCATTACTCTCACAAGTCAATGTTCAGTATGTAATGTCCAGTAACTCTAATTTGCAGTGTAGGGATTTTAATATAACTAATGGAATTACGTAACTTAATAGCAAGTAAGTACAAATAAATATTTTAAAATCCATATATGTAAACTTCTTGAAAAATTGTGTAGATATCATCCTTCATGGCATGCTATTACACAGTCTGTCAAATGTATCATTTGTGGAATGAATGTGTGTTGTGTATTCTTCTAAATAATTTTTTTATGCATTCAATGAGAGTGAGCTGTAATCATGCACGAGACATAATGTGTGTGATTAAATACGTGCTTGAACAGTCTTAGGAGCAGGAAATGAGGGCTAATTCAGTTAGGTTTTGGTTTGCTATTTTGTTTATTTGCATCAAATCCAGATTATTCCTGTATAGTGAAATATACACAATGGTATTGGACAAGCCAAGTTTTACAATTAAACATACATCAAATAATACATGTTATCAATTAAAATAATATTTTACATAATCTTAAGATACTTACATAAGTATATTATAATATAAATAAAATGATGACATGTTTACATGGTGTGAAACATTTTGAGCAGAGTACAAAGATCACCAGAACATAACTTATCAAAATTTTATAAACTATTGCCATGTGCCCTAACTTGCTATTAGCATAAAAAAAACTTATGAGTTTAGGTACTTATTTAAAAACATGTTATGAAATGAAAATTCTATTACAAATCATATTATATATTTACAGAAAATAAATTATGTTAAGACTATTTAGGGAGATGTACTACATAATTACAAAGATAAATGCACGAGTACTCATGGGTTGGTACTCATAGATACTCACACAAAAAAAATTTTTTAGTCCTACGACTGGGAGATATACTCTTATATTTCTAGAACTCTCAATTATTTTCAATAACACAAATGCAGTACCTACCATCTTGCTTGGTTAAAACATAACTGAACAGCATTGTTACTAAGCTTTTTATTCTTCAAGCTGTTACAATATCTTTGTGAAAAACATGCACACTTACTTTGTTAATATATAATTTATGATCTATAGAAAATACTTAACAACTTAATAGTCTTCAGGCCAAAATACAAACGAAACTGTAATAAAACTTTGATAATGGAAGGGGAGGTGGAAATAGATGATAAGTCCCAGTACCAACTGTCTATAAAAAAAAACTATCTGGTATAACAAAATAACTATTTTTATGTGTCCAACATTATTTTTCCCCTTCAATTATTATTGTTATTAATGCTGGGAAATTAGTCACTTTCTTATTTGTTCCTGATGGCACAATGGTATTTAAGAATGAAAGGAAAAGTTCCTTAAGTGATAGCAAATTATTTCCAACCCAAAATTGCATCAACCAATCACCAGTCTGCTGTCCCTGAACATTGGTACAAAAATATTGTTTGTTTAATAAAATTTATGTAAAAAAATGTTTGATCATTTGTTGAGAACACCATCACCAATCTTCAGAACAATATTGACGAGTTCCATAGCATGTAAGTGATTTTAGAAAAATAATTTGAAATGAACTAAACCAATTTTCCCTGCCGAACTTAAGTACAAAAACACAGTCTGTTTTAAAAATTATTATAAAAATATTATGCTCAATCGTTTGTGTGCAGTTTAAAATAAAGAGAAAGCAGATTAACTATTTACAGGAAGAATAAACCCTTCAATACCCATGAACCCTACTCAGGTTTATGAATTTTTAAAACATTTTATTATTCAACTACATCACTACCTACTTCCTAAAGGTTTAAAAATTTGGATTGTTTAATATCTATTATCATTGATAACAGATTTTTAATTTCATAAAAAAAACTTCTTTTGAACTGATATTTTAGTGCATCAGTTCATAATTTGCAAATATACAACTAAAACAGCCTTAAATGTATATTTGCACATGACATATTTTCTGTGCGAAAACATCAATTAATTCTAACAAACATCCACAACAAAAAAAACCTATAACAGTGCATTACTATTAAATTGGTGAGTATTCTCATTTAATAATGAACAAAGGGTCATCCCAACATCTTTCTACGTATCTAAGCACCACAGACCTGATCCAGGAGATTGCAGATGATAGACAATCCCTCTATTGAGTTCTTTATACATAGTAACTTTTCTACAAAAAAACATAATAAACCTATACATATAGCTTACTTGCCACTATTTTGACAGCCCTGAAGGTATTATGCAACTGTGGAAACAGTCGACTTATCACTAAATAACTGTTAGTACTTTGGTTGCAAATAATAGGGTTATTTGAGCTACTATGTTATTTTGAATAAAAAGTAAAGTTTAGCTAGTGTACTGATTATCAATTTTTAAAGTGTTCATTTTTATGATAATCATGAGACAACATTTTCATGTACATTTTTCAAGTTGTTTGATAAATATGCCAAACAAAATATTGCGAAGGAAAAACTGAACTAATAGATAAAATAACTCGTTTACAGAAACTATAGACAAATAAACTCACTAGAATTTAATTTTCATAACCCTACATGGTAAATATGTATAGATATATAAACATATTACATGTACACAAATCAGCAAGAAATAATTACAAAATACTTATGTAGCAATGCAGCTTCAATGAAATGTTTCTCGCCTACGAAATTACTACTTTTTAATATAAAGTCCTTCCTCGGAATTGCTGCCTGCCACAACAATCGGCGTTGTTCATGTTTGGGTGCACTGAACACGACACTTGTCAAATGAACGGTCGCAATTTGTTTTACAACCTGGAGCAAAAACACGATTTGGCATTGTACAGCACGATGAATTATTTGAACTTGGTTAAAAAAATTAGAAGGTTCACATTACTTCAAAAACTGCCTCCAATAACCTCTCCACCATCCCGCCCCAAACAGAAAAATCAACATTACTCAAAACTTGCACACTTCAATGTTCAGTTTGGTGCGCATACATAACTTTTTTTAATATAAATAATAAACATAAAAAATATAAAACAACTACCCTTCTTGACAAACGAGTATTTCTGATTTATATGAAACAATTCCTATTGTCAACACGCTAAAACCGGACCACTGTCTTGTGGCGCCAGCGGCCGTTTCATGAACTAAATCAGTCAATAAGGGGGTCAAGTTGAATGCATGGCAAGATAGACAAGTGTCCAGACCTGTAGTTCTAAGGCCGTGCTTAGAACTGACGAAGCGATGGGGAAATATAGAAGAAGAGGGCGTCAGAACAGTTCAAAATGAACTGGTAGTTCGCGAACTACCCATCCCTAATTCCCAGTGCCTAGTGGATTTCAATATGCTAAATGTTGTTCTCAAACTTTGTTATGGTTTCTTTATTTGTTAGTTATTGATTAAAATATGATCACTTGTCTTTCTTAATTAATTTAAGTTTTTTTCACTGTGTGTTCAGGCCAAAAAATAATAAAATAAAATAGGGTGGGCGGTCAGTAGAGATGGGTTGTTACAGCAATTTTCGGTATCTGTTCCAACCTCATACTGATACAGCATTGTACCATGTTACAAGTCTCTGATACTTCTGTATCAGACGGTCCCAGGAGGCAACAAAGCTCCGCGTACGCAGACTGTGCGACCGGAAGGAGAATCTGATACATTATTTATCACGCCTGGTAATTCTCTACCTCAGATACTCTCATGGCCGCCTGATACAACCAGTATCAATCAGTTCAACATTCACTGCAGTTCGTCCTGGCCGTGTATCACCATGTTGCGGGCTGTCATGCTTTGTAGTTAGTATCTTTATAGTGAAATAAGGAATGGATAAGTGCACGAAAAAGACTTCATTTGTGTGGAATTTTTTCACGGAAAATAATGAGTTTGCTAATTGTAATTTGTGTAAACAAAAACTGAGTTATAAATCATCGACTAATCTGAAGAAACATTTGAAAAAACATTGATATAGTATGCTCACTAATGTACCTATCTGTTTTTTTATTTTTGATAAAATCGTGAATTTTTAATGTATAAAAACACTAGTTACTAATTGTTTTCGAAAAAAGAAAGTCCATATGTTGATTACATATGTTATTAGTGTCAACTGAGAATTTATTTGCATTTTCATAGCTGTTAGGTGCACAAATATAAATATTATATCTTGTATTAATGTACTTTTTAATATTAAAATTTCATTAGTTTTATTATTGAACGAGACGGTGCACGCACTGCGCACTGAGCGTACTTTGAAGTAGGACAATAAACAAAACGACTTGTAACCAGGGCTGCCACTCTGATATTCATGAAAAACATAGATAACCTACAGAAAAACCCAGACACATGGGTAAAAAACCCAGATGCGTCTAAAATGCTATCGTTGAAAATGTTTGCGTACTAATTCAAAAATATAAACATAACTGGTTTTAATATAAAACAATTAATTACCTTACAAGACTGAAAACGGTTAAATACAACCAATACAAGAAAATTACACTGCAGCAAAATGGCTGTATAAGTAATTCTTGGACCAGCACATATCATAAAAAAAACCTACAAATATATACATGACAAAACAAACACCATCACTGCATTCTTTAAACCGGTAATTGTTTTTATAAAACTGCATCATGTACGTTAGTCTTTATTCAGAGTCTGATTCTACAAGATTGGTTTGAAGGTTAATTGTTGCATTGGTTTTGTGTTCTGCAAGCCTCTTTGAAGAATGTGTCTAATTTAATATTCGACTTAGCTTCTTGAAAACTAGTTTTGTGTTTATATGTATTTTTGTGTGTGAAACACACAGACTTGTTTGCATTTATCAAACAGATATTGCAACAGATACAGTAGCTACTACCTTTATTATTGTTTTAGGTATAAAAATAATTAAAATTATAAAAAACCTAGAATTGTTGGAATTCATTATTTAAAAACCCAGAAACCCAAACACCATTGGAAAAACCCAGATCTGGGTGGAAAAACCCATGAGTGGCAGCCCTGCTTGTAACAAAATCGCTTTGCGCCTCTCCTTCAAGGCTTCAACGCCTTCCCCTGCGCTTCCTCCCCTACATTCTTTCCCTTCTTTATCCCTTATTCGTCATTCCTGCTCCCTCCCCTTTCACAAGCTCCGCCCAAGTGACCGTCATCTGCGATCGGGTACTGCGCTCATTGGCCGTGGTGTTGTTCCAGGTGAATTCTGAACTGATACTAAAGTCTCTGATACTTTTCAAGTGTACTCGTTTGCCGACCCTGATACAGGCGCGTATCAGTGCTTAAGTATCAGGTTGATACTTTTCGACCCACCTCTAGCGGTCAGTTAGGTTAGTAAAAATGGCAATTAATTTAGCTAACCTAACTTTACCATTCATCCAGCCATTCACATGATATTACAGTACCTACCTTTACAAATTACTTAACCACTCAAATACATTTTTTATGTTATTTATAAGTTACATAACCTTATGAAACTGTTACTCATGAGAATGGATGGTTAAGTTAGAAACATTTAATAGGTTTTAAAATAGTGTGGACAATTAACTATATTAAAAATGCTCTGTAAGTTTTGAAACGTTGGCCAGGACAATGTAGCAAACATAACCAAACATCAACAAGATTTCACTGTATTTTACATGTAACTCACCGAACCTAACCAACAAATCTCACGTCTTTACACAATAATTGTACACAGTATTGTACCAATAGGTTTGCCATCGGCTATCACACCATGTCAATACAGTGTTTGCTGCATCTTGTTCTGTGTTACCAATCATGGGAGAAGAGACACACGGGTAGCGTAGATGGGCTGGAAGACGGGTCGTTACCACAACGCAGAAATACCATAACCCCGAATGTCGAAATTGACCACAACACCGACAGCTAGAAAACTGCTGTGTACCACAATGCCGAAATAACTGAATGAATTTGTGTGTGTTTTTTAAATGTACCTTAATGCCGAAATACCACAATCAAACCTAACCTTACATAACGTAGCATAATATAACCTAACCTATCTTAACCTAGCCTAGCCAACCCTAACCTAACATAACCTAGTCTAACCTAACCTAGTTTACCCTAACCTAGTCTAACCTAACCTAACCGTTGTGGCAGTCCTGCAATGACATTTTTCGGCGTTAGTGTATTTTAGCATTGTGGTAATTCGGCATTAGTGTATTTCGGCGTTGTGGTACACAGCAGTTTTCTAGCTGTCTGCGTTGTGGTCAATTTGGCATTTCGGCGTGGTGGAATTTCGGTGTTGTGGTGCGTTCCCTAGGAAGACATATGCAGGAAACTCAGTTCGTGAAGGCGCCATCCCCAGATTTAGATGTCGAGAAAAACGAAGTTCCTACCCACATCTATTCTTCCATCACTCTTTGTCCCACAAGATCACACAGTAACAGTACATCGGGTGAGGGCAGCTGCTTAAATAGATCAGGGGGAAAGTGTTATGACATGTACATGGCTCCCATCCTCAATTCAAAACCAGCGTCAACAAGCCGTGGCAGCAGTAACCTTGTGTTCAGCAGAAACGACGACGCCCACCTCATCGAAAGTCAGGCCCGGCCACTGTTGTGAAAAGGAATTGGAACAAGGAAACAAAGGTTGTCAACAAGGACACGGAATACGAGGTTCAAATACAGGGGGCATACCCTTGAGAGGGGCTTGTCTGGGGGTCTGAGACGACGAAGACGAGGCACGCCGTGTGTTTCTCGCCGCTTTGTTTTGCCTCATCGAGAGGGCAGCCGCGATAGCGACAGAAGACCAGCGAGTTAAGAAGGACTGTGATAGCAAAGCATTTATGTCCCTTCAATTATAGAGAGTTAATTAGTAAGTATTCAGGTAATGCCGCTGATCAAGTGTTTAATGTGATACAGTTAGAGGCAGTAAATCCTAATACCTTTCAATGTTATAGTCATATATTTCCATTGAGACTCCTTGAGACATAAGGTAATAAAGTTAAATCATAATCATTTGTTATATGCTGACTGCCTACACAAGTGAGATTCATTTTTTCCCTGCCAAGGAACAAATAAGGATTATTTAACTGCTTGAAATGTATAAAGCTCAAAAATAATGTTTTTAGAGAGGTGTGTGCTATTTACATTGTAACAGCTACAAGATAAAGTTGCATTTAATAAAGTTTTTTTTCAACATAATATGATGGATTAGTTAATGCTGTTAAATGTTTCAGAAAAATTGTTTACGAATGTAGGGTAATTTTGTAAAGTAGTTTCTTCTGGAAAAATAATCACATAACTTAAGTGAAAATACAATTAAACCAGTTTAGTTACAAAAAGAATATATATTATGTATTTATAAAATACAAATTTTAATGGTGGCAAACCTAACCAACCTTCCTTTTGAGTTATATTTGGATTTATTTCCCATAAGCTGCTATTCTATAGATTTACTAAACAGAGTGGATTATGGCGTAATGTTTTATAGCCATTGAGGTAATTAGAAAAGATGGGGAAGATGAAATGAGAATGGATGAATGGGTGCGAATACACATGTTTATCACGTGTGAAATATTTAAGTTAGGCCCCCTAGGAACCAAACTAGGTTGCCTTGGCTCAGATAAATTGCTATTAAGCAAACCCAAGCAGACATTACGTCTGACTGACAGGGATTTCATCACCGCCCGTAAGTGCCTAGGGGGCCGAGTACTGAGTCTTGGCATCGAACTTCGAGGCCTGTGAAGGAGTCCCAGGTCGCGTGATGCGACCCCTTACCTCCTGTTTTGACTAGTGTGCTTTTTGTTTTGTTGTTTATGTAAATTGTTTTTAAAAATTCTGTGAAGCAGTGGTGAATACAAGTGGCCGATAATTTAAATTTAATTTTGTGTGTTGAATTTATATTTTACTTTAAAATCGTAGTGTTGTCAGCCCTCCCTTTAAGTGTAAAGAGGAGATGGGGATGAATTTAGTTTAAGCTGAGCAGCTGGCCATAGCTGCTCAGGCTATCTTCATGATTTTATTTATATTTGTTTACTGTGTTGATTTAGAATTTGTTTTGCTTGTGGGCAAAGGCTGGACTAATTTATGTGTTTTGCTAGTTGTGTTGTGTGTCAGGCGAGGTTCCTGAGACCATGGGCCACTGACCCCCTCCCTTTAACGGGAGACGCGGCTAGGCCGGAGGAGGGGACGAGCCCCCTCTGCCCACGGCTGGTTCGCTGTGTACCTGCGGCGCCAGCACCTTGTCGGCGTGTGGCCGGCAGAGCGCAGGGCTGCGTCCACGTCCTGTGTCGGAACCCTGGCCCCTCTGTCGTCCCTGAGGACGACAAAGAGCCAGAGCGCATGGTAATCAAGGCGCCGTCGGGGCGGGTCTTCCGAAGGCAGCTGAGCAGTGATCCCTGCAGATGGGGCCGCCTCCTCTCTCTTGCTGGAGGCAGTCTGGGTTGCTGCAGATGCCATCGCCGACGGCAGCAGTGGTAAGTACTCCGGAGCGACGAGAAGAGCTGCTGTTTTGCTCTTCTCAGCTGTGATAACACCTGCTTGGCTGCCTGTGTGCGGGCTCTTGGCTCCACGTGTGCCGGCGCCTCGCTGTCTGGTCTGTCTGGGAGCTGCTGTGGTGCAACTATGGGGCAGGCTGGGCAGGTACAGTCTGCTTCCAGACGTCTCTCATCTCTGGTGTTTCTGCTGGGGCGGGCCTTAGTGCAGTTTGAGCAGTGACCACCTCGACAGTCAGCACCTTCTCGTAGGTGGCCCACGAGATGTACACGGCGGGAGAGGCACTCATGCAGACAGCCTAATCCTCGAGTGACAGCAGGGGCTGCCTTTTGCGTGCGAAATTTGCCAGGTCCCACATTTCTTGCGATGACCACACGTAGACTATTGTCCTATTCTGGTCCTTCAGATAGGGCCAGGGGTGGGCTCTGTGCAGCGACCCATTCTTCGCAAGCAGTGCACCTAGGTCCGCCGGGATGCCACTTGGTGTATGCATCTCCGCGGCGAATATTGGTCCGTTGTAGGTGGTGGAGATGCTGCTCTCATAACAGTCCTGGAAGCTCAGTCTCTTCTTGGTGTTCGGCATTTTCTCGGAGCTGAGGGAATGACCACTCTCTCTGGAAGTTAGGGCACGAATCCACTAGGTTGCCTTGATGCAAGATAAGTGATCCAAAAGCTCATCCACTGTAGTCCTTAAAGATATGTAAACGTTATGGACCAATGTATTACAGTATCTGCTTTGGTAGAGCAATAACACTTATCACAGAATTTAAATTTCAAGAGATTGGTAGTCAAGGTCCAGGTTTAATGATACATTTGTGCCCTTGCAATTAATTTAGACACAATAAAGTTACAGATTCACTGCAGTTTTCAAATGAGACTAAGTTATGTAAGAGGTCTTATCAGGGAAATTGGAACACATATAATTAACTTTGTAGCTAGACCATGCAAGCCCATTTCTAGGTTGGGCTTCAGAAGCAACCAGTGTAAAACCTTTTTTAATTCTTAGTTTATGTTTGATTTTAAATGATTAAGGTTAATAATAAACAAAAAATGATATGATTTTGATGTGTTTTTCTATCATTCTCTAAGGAATATTGTGGTACTAAATGCTAACCGGTAGTTTACTGTCTAAAGTACCTACTTGTAAAATGGTCAACTTAAAAATTATAATTTTCAGCATTATACTATAAACCTTAACGCCACTAAACAAGTGTGAACATACATCCATAGCGTACATGATTAAAACGCCAAATATGGTGCGAGGCATCCGAGGTTCAAACTCTGTTCAAAGTATACATATGAGTGTTGTGCTCAGTGTAAGATAAGGTGTTGGTATTTCTAAACAGCCCAAATAAGTAGGACGTTGTATGTTTGCTTTGTATGTGGTGATACCTTATAGGTAGAGACATGAACTTTTCGCGATCGCGAAACACCGACGTAATTTCGCGATTTTTGACCTTTTTTTTGAGAAATTGCGAATTTTGTCTTTTTCTGCAATTCAGTCGCGAATTTGCCACAAATTTGGTTAGTTTTCTTCTTTCGGAGCTTTGTTACATGATATAAGATATATTAAAAATCCGGGAATTAACACCCAAATGTCAAGAAATAAAATAAGTGAGAGAAAACGCCACAAGAAAATTCTGCCGCCAATGTAAACACTCGTATCGTTCGTCCGTAACACTGTTCATAACCTCACTCGGTAACCGACAAGTAGGCCTAATCATGTTGTGATCGTGTGAATTCAGAAGTATGTTAATTTCTCGTTGGTTTTATTTTCCTGTTGTTTGATAATGCAGGGTTAAGTTACTTATGCTTCTTTTTAACAATTTACAATAGCGAACATTTTATTTTAGTTCGTACAAATACAAAAACAAACGCAATGCAGCACCATAGAGTCGTTGCATTTTAGCTAGCGGGGACGGTAGCTGGATTTGCCAAAGAGTAGGCAAGAGAAATCGATTGCTAACATGTGACATAAATCGATTATTTCAAACATGTCAAAGATCGTGGAACGATTTGAAATCTTTTTGTTGGGTTTAACTGCAGTAACAATCATTTTTAAACGTTAACAATTCTTTGTAAAATTATTTTTTTTAAATATTCACGCACAGAAATGAAATTTCAAACATATTTTTTTTTACAGAATTGCAAAGGCCACTATACCATTTCGAAATAACAACCAGCCCCCTGCATGCGTGTTATCTGTGATGTGATTAAACGCGAGCGCAAAACAGTGCGCGCATAGACAAAGGTAGCGCGCATCTGTAGAATAACAAACATTTGGTCGTTGACTAGTTGGTTGAACATAAACATTTTGTTTGTTTAAAAATATTGTTTAAGAAGGACGTTTATTTGAGTGATACCTAAGTGCATGTGAATAAAAACTGTATATATATTCGGATGTAATATTTTATTTTGCATCGCCATGCCTAAAAAAGGTATTACTGCTATTGATAGGGGGAAAGAATTCACTTCTGATGGTCTGTATTCTACAGATAAATCGGTTTTATTTTGTAAGTATTGTAATTGCAGAGTCACCTGGGATCGTAGAGACTCAATATTAAAACACATTAATGGTGAAAAACACAAGAAGTCTCGCATTTCCTCTAATTCTACTGTGACACTTCAGCAAACTATTGGCAGCTGTGCCCAGTTAGCTAAAAAAAGGAAAACGGATGCTGATTGTTTTGCCATGGAAACCACAGAAGCATTCGTAAAAGCAAACATCCCACTAGAAAAACTACAAAATCCTAGTATTACAAGTTGGATGAATAAATATATTGAAGGTTTGTACACTTATTTATTTATCTAATAATTATTTTAGTTAAACTGCAGGTTATTTTAAATGTGATGTCTGGGACATGAAAAGTGTCAACTAGTGAAAACTGTTAAAAATTAACTCACTTAACTTACCCATATTGCAATTTCTGCATTCTCTTTTTTTTTAATTGTACATTACTTGCTTATGCTGTTTTTAAAAAACTGTATTTTTTGCTTGTCTTCCACAGGTTCTGGAGATTTGCCATCTATAAAGACGACAAGAGAGAAATACGTCCCTTTATTAAAGGAGGAAAGAGCAGAGAGTTTGAAAAAAGAAGTTCATGGGAAGTCCATTTGCATTTTAGCAGACGAAACTACAGACAGAAGAGGAAAGTGTGTGTTTGTTGTACTGTTTCGTCTGTTGGAGCCTACAGACACACAGAAGACCTTTGTGGCCAGGGTACATTTTCTTGAGCAAGCTAATGCAACACACTGTGCTCGAGCAGTGTTGGACTCCATGAAAGAGTAGGATGTACATTATGATTCGGTAGTGGGATTTTTAAGTGACAGTGCTCGGTATATGACAAAGTGCAGTACTTCTTTGCAAGTAGTTTTGGGTGATCAGATGCTGCATATTCAGTGCTAGGCACACAAATTGAACATTGTTGGCAGCATCTGCCCTAAAGTGTTGACTGAACTAAACTCTGCAATCAGCAAGATTAAGTCAGCATTCCTCAACACTAGGAAGAGGAAACATCTCTATTCAAAATTTTTGATGGAGAAGTATCCAAACGGAGAGAAAAATGTCACTCAGTTTCCCCTGCCCATCTTGACTCTGTGGAACAGATGGTTTCAATCTGTGATATACTCTTCTGAGTATATTACAGACATGATTGAGTTTTTTACTTCCGAGGATATTCAAGATTTGCCAAACGCAGGGATTGAATATTTCAATTCTTTGTCACAAGTGGATACAAAAAAAATTATAGTGCAAGCTAATTTTGTGAAGGAGCATCTTCAAAGTTTGATCAAAATGATTGAGCACTTGGAAGCATCCACATATGCCACAAGTCACACACTGGTCAACAAACTTGTACTCATCAAAGAAGATTTGTTTCTAGCTGCTTCAGGAATCTTCAATACTGAGACGGCTGCTGCACTCAAGGACATTGACAACAAAGTCTTTCAAGCTGAAGTTAAGAACGGACTTCAACGTGCAGCATCGTTATGCATGGACAAATTGCAGCTGTTAATGGCCACTGATCCAGCCAAAAAGTTTTTTGAAACTTTGGGAAAGCTGTTTGACCCTTCAAGAATACTGCTAAATGAGGTCAACAATGAACTAACTGTGCTCTTCACAACTCTGCCAGGAATAAAAGACTTGAACCTCACGTGTACGGACATTGCTCGAAGTTACACACGAATGAAATACTTGGTTAAAGAAAAAACACGAGATTCGCGAGCGGAGGTGGTGGACATTCTTTTCGCTATGAAAAATGAATTCCCCGAGTTCGCATCTGCTTCTCTAAAATGTATCTGGATTCCATGCTCCAATGTAGATAGTGAGAGATTTTTTTCATCATACAATACAGTTGTTACAGACAGGAGGCATAATCTGTTGGACAAAAATGAAGAACTAATGACGACACTGGCATTTGAGCAACATGAATGATGAATGAATTGTTAAAAAGTTGCATTTCTCTGTTTTTGTTAGCAACTGTTCCTTGCGGAAAAAATTCCATTTTGTAAGTTATTATCTTAATTATTGGTTTTATATATACTGATAATTTGCAGTTTATATTATATATGTAGTTGCAAAATTTTGTTAGTGAACAAATGTGAATTCTGCTTCTTATTTTATGTTGTTCTACTTTAGATTCATTGTATTATGTTATTAAATGCATCAGAAGACTTGATTATTACATTATTAGTTATATTACTTGATGTAATATTTTTCTCTTGCTGAATGGTCAAAAATATGTTTCACCGCTTTTGGCTATTCTTTTCACCGCTTTTGGTTTTTTTAACACCGCTTTTCAACTTTTTTACACACCGAAAAGTTCATGTCCCTACTTATGGGAAAAGAAAATGAGAAATGTAGCTGAAATTATTTACCAACAAAATAGTAACGCCGTCAGAAAAACAAAATTATAACTACATTTCTTTGAACATCTATATTTACTTAGTTTTTTTTAATATTAGCAATTTAATAAAAAATTTGCTATCATATGTTTTTCTCCTGCACAGTCTTTTTGCATAATACAACAAACTGTGGTCCATTCTGAACTTGCTGGAGTGACAATTGTGCAAAAATGGCATATTAATGTTGAACTTGTGTTGTTTGTGTTCGGGAAATTTGTTACATTTCGTACGAAAACACACTCATACTACCAGTTTTTTAAAAAAGGATTTTACCTATGTACATTTAAAGAATTTATCCATGTTTCTTCATGCCTACGGTAAGTATACTAAACCGGCATTAACACACACCTGATAATTTCGCAGCCAGATTTGCTGTCGTGCATGAATGTACCTATCTGGGCTATGCCTTGGATGAAATAAGAAAAGGATACACTCCAAAATGAAGCTTAAAATACGGAATCAATTACTGCACAGATATCCTAAATTACAGGTCAAATGTAACAGTCAACTGCCTGCTGCATAGTGAACTGGAGAAAACTACAATGTAACCCAACTCCCACAAATTTTGTCTGCATGAATAAGGAAGTAGCTTGGCTTCTGGGTTGTAGCCGTGTCCTTGGCGATAAATTCACCGACATTTCGATTGACATTGCAGTCGCCATCATCAGGGAGCAGTTACCTATTGAGGTAACTAAGTATGAATGCTTCGAGTGCATTAAGTCAACAGAGTGAATTATTAAAAGAAAATAAATATGAATGTAACTAATGAATGAGCCTTTGCACAAAAAATTTTTTTGTAACTTAATCAAGATCTCTTTTCCTCAAAATGAAGTGTTTTATATTTAGTTGGTGAAATGAGTCGTTTGAAAAAATTGTTTACTTACTGTCCGCAGTTTAATTTATAGTATACAGTGCTATAGTCTTAAACTTGCAAATATTGTAATAGAGTTTGACTGAGATGTGGTTAAAGTAAATTTTCTTAACATTGCTTGAAAAATAGTTTTTAATAATCATACATATTTTAAAGCTTTAATTGGTGTTTACAAATTTCACAGATTGAATACAGGTAAACTCGTGAAATTTCAATTGACAAATGTAAATAAACAAAATACTACAATGTGATCAGATGTGAAATAAAATTACTTAAGTAAACTTATACAATCCCCGAACTGATTGCATTTTCACAATTTCTAAGTAGTATCATAATTTGAGTACTGTTACTCACTTTACGTCTAATGTCATTTACCAAATATTCCTGCATCCTATCTCTCCTTTATGTATCGAAAACCAATTATATAAAAAAATTACATACATACTTTTACTGCCACACTAGTCATACGTTCACCATGTATTTAATTTACATTAAAATGTATGGCAGATTCTTATCAAAACTAATTATGCAATTTACTCTTTAAGGGGGTGCCTCCCATTTCAGGTCATGATTTTATATTTATATTAATCACTGATCAACTTTTAGACTTTTTCAATTGTTTAACTTTCAAGAAATGAAAAATATATACAACGCATCCTTTTAGCACAATTAGTTGCCAAAGTTACATTTTAACATTTTTGGGTTGTACAAATAAGGAGAAATTAATTTATTGCAGAACTGAAACTTTTTAGGTTTAACTGCAATGCCACTGGCTACTTCATGATACGGTTTTCATTTCTATCACAAAAACTCATTTTATGTTTCTTGGCTGTCAAAATCGTAACAAATTTGAGAATTTTGAAATGCCATGTAAAATTAATTAATATTTTCTGGAAGAAATTCAAACCATTTCTTGAAGTAGCCAGTGGCACTGCAGTTAAACCTAAAAAGTTTCATTTTTTCAATAAATTAAATTCTTCTTATTTGTACAACCCAAAAACGTTAATAATGTAACTTTGGCAGCTAATTATGCAAAACGTATGCACTGTATATATTTTTCATTTCGTGAAAGTTAAACAATGGAAAAAGTCTACAAGTTTATCTGCAATTACTGTAAATATAAAATCTTGACCTGAAATGGGAGGCACCCCCTTAATACAATTAAAAATATATATCAAAATTGTAATCTGCGCAACAATGGAATATAAAAATATGCTATAAGACGTACACTATATGAAATTTTAAAAAATGTATTTTACATGCAACAACAGTAGATTCTATGATAAAATAATCAAATTTTCAAACAGCATAGTCTATGGACATTTTGAAGTAAGCTAAAAGATGTGATTTTGTTCACTCTACACTAATGCCAAAAAATATAAGATAGGTACCAGAAGTTTTAAGCTTTAAAATGTAAACTTGTTAATTTACAATTTTTTGTAACAATTCCAAGAATTTCAGCAAATTTTATTGATAAAATTCTGGTTTCACAGCTGCCAAGCTTTAAAATATAATATAAAATTGTAATATAATAAAAAACGTTAAGGCATCATACAGTCCATAGTTGGACACATTATTGACAAATGAGCTTATCATAACACACATACACTTTCTTGAATCGTTTAGAAATGGTTACTTTCCAGGAGTATTTGTAGCTGAAAATCACTGCACTGTCACCACGTTTATTGATTCTGTGATGATGATACTCCTCTCACTCGTTGTCCTCGATTTCTGAATCTCCATCTGTGAAAACACAACGAAAAAGAATAGTTGCAAAACAAATAAATTAATTTGTGTAATATTTTAACATAAACAACAAGCATGCTTTCTAAAAATAAATAAAGTTATCAAATTAAAGTAAATATCAAATTTAAAATTTATTTAACAGCCTAATTTCGAATTTATTAATTTTTGAGGAATAAAACGGGAAATTTTCCTTTAAAACGGGAATTTTCCCCTCGAAATGGAGACAATTTTTTTTCTTCAAATTTTTTGAGTTTTTTGGTGGAATTTTTTTTTTTCGAAAAAAAAAATGGACATTCCTGTGGATTTGGGAGTATTTGGGAAAAATTTGGGAAAATTTGGAAGGTCAAGGTCATCCAAGATGGCCCCCTTTAAATTACAATCTTCAATCCTTACTCAGAACCGGCTATTATATACTACTGCCACAGTTGGTGAAAAGATTATTATTTTACCTTCTTCGATTCCTGGTTCGACAAGATATTACACGGAGAATTTTGAAGATGCAATGGCTATTGTTCGATGGCTTGGATCTCCTGATTTCTTTATCACCATGACATCGAATCCTCCCTGACCAGAAATAAAACAGGCATTGCAAATAAATTTAGAGAACGGGACAATCTTGGAGCAGCTTCCACAGAATCGTCCTGATATCGTGGCTCGAGTTACTAAGTTGAAATTTGACCAAATAATAGAGGATTTAGATAAAAAAAAATTCGGCTTTTGTATATGCTATAGAATTTCAGTAAAGAGGATTGTGACACATGTATTTGTTTGTCATTGTGCATCTGATGACAATATTCATCAACCAGAAGAGCTCGATGACATGATTTCATTTGAAATACCCGGAAATCATGACTTTGAGTTAAGAGAACTCGTACTCAAAGAATGATTCGCAATCCCTGTGGGGAGTTAAATCCTAACGCAACGTGTATGGTTAAAAAAAAACGGAAGAACAAAGTATCGATTCGACTTTCCTAAATCCTTCTAGGAAGTAACATCTTTAATAGATGATGGAAAACCAAATTACCGATAGTGGGACCTTCAAAGTTCCCGATTATCACATGAACAAGCAGTTCATCACAAATACATAAATGGTCGTCGTATAACATGTCATATCAACACTGAGTATGTAGGGAGTAGTTTGGCAGTGAAATATCTTTATAAATATATTTATAAAAAAACAAGACTGCGCATCAATTAAAGTTGTAAAAGAACAAAGAACGCTGATTTATAATGAGGCAAACACATACGTTGAAAGTCGTTGTGTAACGCCACTACAAGCATTTTGGTAATCATTTGCTTTTGAAATTTAAAAAAAAAGTCTTGGTGTTCAAGATTGGATACCTACTTACTAGGTCAATATCGGATTGCAAACTTACATCAAATTCAAGAAAATTTGGCTGATATTGGCCAAAGATGATCCACTTTAGAGGCATATTTTATACATAATAAACATAGTAAACAAGAGAGAGAACTTAATCAGTTAAATGACCAATTTGATATTAACATCGTCCGGGCCTGCGGCCCCTTTTAAATCCGATATGCCACCGCCCAAACACCACCCACCCTCCATTCAAACCTCCTGCCTACCCGTGCGTACGTGTGCGTGCATGTGTGTTCGCCCGGCAAGAGGGCGCTGTCGAGTCAGTGCGCCGCACCCCTAAAACATAATTAAATTTAATTGTGCAATTTGTTTTAATGTTTCCCGAGTGCAACGTGACGGCAGATCGGCCGGGAGGGTTTTTATGTACTTTTATTTAAAATAGTGTATTGAAATATAATAGCGTTTCCGGACATTCCCAACGGAAGCCGAAGCCAGACAATATTTAAATGTAATTCTTAATAATTGTAATTTGTATTATCCTTTTTCATTATTTAGAAAGTGTCACGTAATTTTTCAATCATCCTTTTCATGTTTCTTTAGTTTCCCGTGGCACGAATTCAGAAATGTCTTTAACTGCAATTGTTTCGGCGGGAGGACGCCATGTTAGTCTAGCCGAGCTATGAGCTCAGCCCAGTCTTCCACCATCAACGACCGAGAGCAGACGCTTCAGCACTCTGGGGACCTCACCGCTTGTTTTCACTGCTAAGTAATTCTGTTTAACTTTAATTCTTTTCCAAATCATTTTCGTTTAGTCCTCGGAGCTCCTCTCAGTCAGGGGACTGTTCAATTAATTATCTTATGACCAGTATCGGTCTTTTTCCATGTAATACGTAATTCGAGATGTGACCACGTGGCGGGTCACTACACTAAACCGATTCGTGCCGCGGGCGTTTTATGCAATTTTAATCGTGTACGTGTGTGAGTGAAGTTGGCCGAATAAATCAGGTGTGTAAATCTAACCGTATTATTTCATTCTTTTAAATATGTGTGACCACGTGGAGTGTGACGGCGTGTGGGACGCCTAAGAGCCCACTTCGTAGGGAATAGCGTGCCCGACGCTGAGAGTGGGCAGGAATCAGTGCTAGGTTGTTTTCAGGGGGGAATTAAAATCACGCCTCACATGGGCGACGTCATGACCCTGGTAAAGAGTCTCACATAGGTCCGTGCACGTGGCACGGTGGCGCCCATAAAACCCGAGCACGTATTGAACATCTAGTATTGAAGATCAGAGACTACGGCCCCCGTAACAATATTATAGAATAACATTATTATTGGCAGATGTCTGAACATTTCAGGTGGGTTGGAATATCGAGTAAATGGGAGCAAAGACTGCGTAAATTGTGAATAATTGGTAGGATTCACAACGTGAATTGCATTGCCCAACCGGAATATACCACTTTCGATTGTTGTTGTATCAGATAAAATATGCAACAAGTTTCGAAGACCTTTGAACTGTGAATGACATACAGTATCAGACATATAAGCAAGCCTGCTTAGCGCGTGGTTTAGCCTACGACAATCAACAATGGATAGAAGGGTTGTGAGAATCTGCATTACCTAAAATGCCTGTAGCAATGCGTAGCATTTTTCTACAAGTATTAATTTATGGATATCTCAAAAATCCAAAGCGATTATGGGAAACATTTAAAGAAAATTTGGCTGAAGAATTTATACATGCAGCCCAGTTGAATGGACAGTCTATAGATAATGCAATTAATCGTGCCTACAGAATTATTGCCCATAAATTAAACACTGAAACAACAGAATGCAGAAATTACCAATATTGGGTACAGACGTTTGGCTTTGAGGACATTGAAGATTACGATGTTGAAATTAATCAAAATACTCTGAACAATGAAGAATCAGTAGTCTCAGGAGAGCAAATGTATCAGCTACTGATAGGAAAACAGGTGGAAATCATTTAAGCCATTCTTCAATCTGTAAATGGTACAAATGGTGAAACAAAATGGTTTTTCATTGATGGTCCAGGGGGTAGTGGAAAGACCTTCATCTATAAAACTCTATACTACATGCTCACTGGAAAACAGTGAAAAGTGAAATGTATGGCTTTTACTGGTATTGCTTTCATATTTCTGCCTAATGGTAAAACTTCTCATAAAACATTCGGACTGAAAGTACCACTAAAACCAGAATCAGTCTCAAATATCAAACCTAACTCTTCGAAAACCAGATAATTAGCAGAAATATATTTTTTTCTCGTGGATGAAGCTCCGATGCGTCCAAAATCTGGATTGCGGAAAATTGATCAACTTTTGCGATCCATTGGAAATGCTGATCTCCCTTTCGGTGGAAAAGTTATAGTACTTGGAGGAGATTTTCGCCAATGTCTGCCTGTATAGTCGCGAGCTAATAAAACTGAGTTCTTAGATCTTTCTATTACGCGATGTTCTTTATGGCCCCTTTTTAATACATTTACACTAGAAGAAAACTTGCACTTTGATATAGAGCAACGAGAATTTGCTAATGAGTTACCACAGTTGGGCAACGGTGAACTGCTATTAAATACAACGGAAGAAATCGAATTGCCACAAAATACCATTTCAAACAACACTCTAATTGATTAAGTGTTTGGTAACTGCTTTGCAACTGAAAATTATGAGGGTCTGAAAGTCAGAGCAATACTCGCGCCCCTCAATAAAGATGTTGACAGATTTAACGATGAGATAGTTGTCAAACTTCCCGGAGAGTACAAAATATATTATAGTAGCCTAATGACTCAGTCTCTGTAATAACATAATAAAGGCAAAAATCGTTACTGGTGAACAATCCGGCAAAGCAGTACATATATCTAGAATCACTCTTGACTTATCAAATGGTCGATTGAGAGATACAATGTATAGACACCAATTTCCAGTAAGATCTGCATTTGCCATTACAGTACATGAATCTCAAGGCCAAACTTTTAAATTTTTTGAAATGGACTTAAGATCATCACTTTTTATGCATGGCAGGTTGTATGTAGCATTTTCCCGAGTAAAGCGACCAAGTACATTAAAAGTACTCCAAATAAATGAAAATCCGCGACATACCCGCAACATAGTATGGAGGGAAGTATAAAGTTAAAATCAAAATTTATAATTAATCATAGCTATGAAGTGAAAATGAATGAAATACAATAATATAAGTAGCTGATAATTTAAAACAATGTGTTGAACTGTGAGTATTAGTGATTTTTTATTTAACCGACTGCAGTTCGTATGTAGTTAGATATGAAGAATACTGTCAATATATGTAATCTAATCATCTATCTAGTGATCAGAATAGGTAGAGTTATAGGTAAAATCTAAACTCTCGTAGGTAAACTCTAATACATAAACTTTACCTATTCCCATCATTGCATAAAACATTAAACTTTAAATTACTCGCATAAATAAATATACAAATAACAAATATTTTGATATAAATGTTTAAAAACCTAAATCTCTCATATCTCGGAAATGCCTCTAACAATTAGGATGAAAATTTATACTTTTGCATTTCAAGTTTATCTAAATAAGTTTCTTCCCTGGAAAAACACGAATTTAAAAAAAAATCTTACAAAAACTCGGTCACCCAGGTACTGACCATTAAAGTGTACAAAATGCATCCCAAAATAGTTTCGCTATCATAAAGTATCATTTGGCACACCAATACATTTGATACATCCCACGATATTTATGAAATTGAATATATATATATATACACACACACACACACACACACACACTAGTTAATGGCGCCAGATGAGGGTCCGCCATCTGGACGAAACCGAAGAAAATTTGAGCTCTGCGCATGCGCAGAATTTGGGCAACAGATCGGCAATGGATAGCACCCCAAAATCCGTGCCCTAAAAATAAGAGACTGGTTGTGTGCATTTGGAATACAGTTAGGGTACAGGTGTAGCATATTCAACACCTAAACCCTTATTTTTGTGTCTTGTAATAGTGTCTTCGATCTCCATGACGTATGTGCTTTATATTCAAATATATTATATAAACCTTTTATATTTTGTTCATAAGTAATATTTATTTTTAAAAATAAATTGACCTCTTTGAGTTAGAACTGGGGACTTCGGACGAGGTGACGTAAGTACGTTTTTTTATTTTTTAAATTAACTTTTATAATTTATCAAAATAATTTTTCTTTGGTTTCTTTGGGTTAGGAGTGGGGCCGAGATCGTGGTATCAAATATTACTCTTGAGTATAATATTTCAGTTGATGTACTGTACGTCAATGTCAAGGCCATAATAGATGGCTGCCGTAATGTCACAATCCAAGATGGCAGACCCGACAATTTAATTCATACAACAGCACCATCTCTCGGAGTCTCTTTCTTCTGGATACTTCTAGATACTGTTGCCACATGCAGTTCACTACGTTACATATAAATATATAGAGTACACTTACCATCGCTATTCACTTCTTCGCCATCCTGGAACGGCACACTTTTCAAGGTTTCAGCCATCTGGCGAATATTCTCACGGAAATGATCCAGTCCCCACCCTATTGGAATAACTGCCCTGGTTAAATCTTCTTGACCTAAAAAATAAAAAATCACAATTATCATAACTTAATTTCCTACAAGTTGTATATCACAATGCTTACAAATAAGACAATGCTTTATTTTCAAAGAAAACCATGATAAACTAATAGAAGACCTAGAATTACCGAAAATCAAACAAGTTTTTCATTAAATATAGACAGGGTATTTTTTTTATTTGGTACATCAGTAGGACAGGAAAGTATTTTCTAGGCCTGGTTCCTGGTTGTGGATTGTGGATGGGGTCATTGACAGACCGCACTGACATCATGGTGGCCACCTTGGATGACCTTGACCTTTGATCTTGACCCAGAGGCCAATTTGAATCTGCCATTTGGAATTCTGCCATTTTTTAATCTGCCATTTTGAATTTTAGAACTTTCACCAATTTGGAATCTACAAGACTACGAAGCTCCGAGTATACGAGTCTACAAGGTTGCAACTGACTACGTTAGCTCCATTCAGCAGCAAGTTAATTTACCTCATGCAAATAACTTGTTGCAAGTAATCCCGATTCTTGCAACAGTTGGCGCCGATTGCTCACTCACAATTGCAAGAGGAGGGCTTCGCTAGACATCAAGGAGAAGGAAATTTGTCTCACATGTCAATGTTTCTCAGCAATGGTGGCATCACAATTCAAAATAGGTAACAATTTTTATAATAAAATTTTATTATTTTAAAAATTTTCCCGATTTTCTATCATAAAAATGCGAATTTTCAATATGGCGGCCGTAACGTAGTATAATATCATGGGTGTAGAAAGGCGCGCAAGTGATGATAATTACGAGGAATTGCACCTTTTTACACCCGTGATATTACACTCAGTACGGTATCTGTTGAAAATATTTGTGGCACAACAATAAATACAAGGAAGGTATCAAGTTAATTTTTTTAAGATAGCCCGTGATAAATTAATGTCTTAAAAGTTAACATGGCATTAATACCTAGACTCGAATTGTGGCGTAGCAAAGTGATTTATGTAGCAAAGGTGTGTTAGAGTTTATGTATTTATTTATATGGATGCTTCGTATGGCAACATCTTTTTCTTTCCGAGTGCGAGTTATTTAAGTAAGTATATTAACTTGAAAATCACGGTTCAGTTAGACACAATTTTAAAAACACAAATCATCCTTCAGTCTTTCTAGATAATAATAATAAAAGTGCTGATAAAAGTCGCCAAGGTGACTAGTTGGAAGGATTGGTGACAATCACTACATCTTTGTGAAGTAGGGCTCTGTAATTGTACCAACCTCTTGTCAAAAAAGACTGGAAACAAAACCATCAAATAATATGTAACAAAAAGGCTTTTAAAATGTGTAGTAGTAACTGTATTTGTGTAGTAATGCCAATAACTAATATATGCGTGTAAAATTTTTAGTGTCCCTTTTTACAAAATACATTTTATAATTACGTATTAAAAACATATTTTATGGGCATGATTTATCATTATTGCACAAGCTAGTTATTTTTCTTAATTGTCTCTCGTTTCGAGGAGGTATTTGTTTATAATTCGTACTTAACATCTTTTCGGCACAGTTACTATTTTCGAAACGAATTCACTCAGAACTTTTGTCACAAAATAAATCAAGTGTAACAGTGTGACATCCTTTAGAATAGTTTCATTTATTTTTATTTATGTCCACAACAAAGATGTTTATTTAGATATACTAAAATAAAATATCTTTATAATACATAATATTTTTACCAACGCGAGAGACAAGACCGCGATGCCAGGTTCGGAGTGGGCTGGCGGCCACGCACGGATACTGACGTCACGCTCCGTCCGTTGCCGTAAGACATACCACGCGTGCCTGGTCGATTACAAGGATCCTCTTTGCCCTCCCCCCCCCCCCCACACACACACACACACACAACCCCCTTCGGCGCAAAGTCAAGCCTCGGGCTATCATCACTTTTAGCGGCCTGGGAATTCCGGGCTTACAATGACCGCCACGTGGAGTTGCGTGACTTAGCGTCGCCATTCTCGATGTTTCGGGTGTCGGGTCGGCCCGGCATGACTCGACTCGTCACAGCCGCTCTCGTTGGTTCGAGAAGGGCGCTTGTTAAATTGAAAATCTGTTATAATTTTTTTTTATGTAATTTACCCTGCAAGTTCAGCCTTCAATGTATGAGTATATTGCAGTGTTTCATCATGCACCATGTTTAGAAAAATAATAATAATAAATATTGATTAAAATTTATGTTATTCATCATATTCCTTTTATCTCGTTGATGATTAATTGTTTAAGAATCATACCACAATGATGTCATTGTTTTCTTACCTCAAGCAAACTGCTAATCGTTCATCTACTACGATACTTTCCCTTTATTTAGATACCTTTTTTTTTTTTCAATTTTATTCTTGAAGAGAAATAAAATTCTATCAAACTGAGTTGTATTTATTCTGAAATATTCTATAAATTTGGCTTCATCCTCACTCAACTGCTTCATCAAATGATGAAATTTTGCAAATTTATTTATTTTTGGATTTACTTCATGAACCCATTAATTTTTATGTTTACAAACTATGAGAGCCGGCAGAATATTATAATTGTCGGAATCATCTTGACTTCCACAGCATGCATCTCTCCGACATCGAGAACTAGACTATCCTGTGTGGCCACCTGGGCAGTGAACATATTGTAGCATTCGGTGTGGCCGCAGTTTAACACATATAATATATGACTTATTCATTAGTTCACATATTCCTCCTGTATTCCATTCTCTTTATAGCCATCTTCTCATTGGTGTGATCCCTTATTTCTGCAGCTTTATCATTATCATAATTGTATATTTTACCTCCATCTGTGTCCTTATCTTCTTTTTCATATTCATGCTTCTCATCTTCACCCTCATTATAATAATTATAATTATTTACATACTGGTACTATCATCCTGCTCTTTACCTTCCTCCAAGTGGCCTCCTCATATTTGTCGTCATTATCGGCCTTATCGTCGTCCTAATCATCATATTACTCTATAAGGATCATTTTTTGCATCACTGTATTTCTCTTCCGAAAATTCTTCATTCTCGTCATTTCTTAGCTTCCATCGACATCATCTTCACCACTATTATCATTTTTCTAGTCACCATCCTCCCTTCTCACTGTCTTCCCACAACTCAGTCGTCTCAATCATTAACTTATCGACCCTAGTATCATTATCATTTTCGTCATTATACCTATCACTATTTATTTTCACCATTATTCAGCCCTTTGTCACCACCACGCTCACTAGTAAAGGAATTACGGCTGAATATCGCGGCCACATTGGGTCTTGGATACAACATGGCATGATTAGATGGAAACAGTTTACTGACAAAATAACTAGTTGAGGAAACCGGAGTGAGCTACACAGAGGAAACACACTGACTCACTGCAACTTTCGCCAGATTTCCCACTCTAGGTCGCCGGGAAAAGCTAAGAGCCGGGGGCCAAAATATTTGTTGAGCCATCTCCCCATTACTGAATGTGCAGTTCTTCCAAATATTCAAGTTAAACAAAAATCTAAAGACAGCATATGTTACCATGGTCACAAAGGTAAACATCAATAGCATCTGTTGCATAACTTGCAAGATTTCAATTAATTTCATTAGAGTGAATTCAAGCATAAAAAAATCTTAGGACTAAACGGGGCTCCCTGGTGACAAATCACCCTTCCCCTTTCATTGGCGGCCCTGTTCACACTTGTGGGAAACTTGTGTTAGACCCGCCTGGGATCAAATCCGGGTCACAGAAGTACATTTAAACAACATTGTTATCAAAATTGATGAAAGAACTAAGGTAACACAGACTACAAACAAAATTTCTTATAGACTTATATTTAAAATGGTGTTCACAAAAAAAACCTAGGTTAATTAGCTGGTACTTACCACATATAAACTTCACGCAAATTGAAAGCTGTTCTTCGAGATCTCTGTTTCTTTTTTCTTCTGCAGCAGCAGAAAGTTTCAGTCCAGAGAGAGTTCCAGAGGATATAGTATTTATTTCGGAAGGGGAAATTTCTCTAAAGGATTCATCGGTTATATCAGTTCCACTGCTGTATGAACCAGATGAATCATCAGTGAAATCTCCTGGTGTCACTGTGGGTTTATCTGTAGTGAAAATTAACAACTTTAACATTTACTCTGATGTGTTCTCATCAACACACATTCCTAAATTTTAGTTACAATAATTTAAAAAAAAATTGGTTATCATATACAAAATGTCATTTGATTTTGCCCTGTGCCACAAAATTCAAACATGTATTCTACTTTGCTTTATTTATGCTTTACATCTCGTACACAGTTAAGTAATTAGATACACACATACTTTAGATGTTAGAAGAAACCAACATGGGTGTGATTCATGGTGTCGTTAATTCTTAATTCTGGTAAGTGGATGAGATGGTAATTATACTGTTTTTGTGATATTAATGAATACAATTACCTACCTCTCTATTTATCAAATATAAACATTAATTTTCCTCTTATTTTGATCAATTGAGAAAGAGAAAATTTATTAATACCGAAACTCTACCTTAAGAATAAGAAAAAGTGAATGGGGAATGGACTTTCGAAATTTTATGTGAACAATGACATTCCATATATATTGAAGTTTAAGTGTATGAATTCATCAAGCTCGTAAGAGAACTGTAGATTTGTGATTTATTTATAGTGTAAGTAAAAACGAAATCTAATATAGCTACATAGTGCAAAAAATTTATATATATTTACATTTATTTGAAAAATTTGTTTAACATATAACAAGTAGTAAAATTTTCTTAAATGTGTTGTTAAGATGCAATAATAAATTGTATAAAAATAAAGGAAACATGGTAGTAATGGTTTTCCAACTTCAAAAATTAATGTCTCAATTAACACATTTAATCACAGAACTAAGCACTCATATTTGTTATTTGAGAAGAATATTTATGACTTAATGTTGTTCTCTCAAGATACTAACGTATTTAGAAAGTTACGTCTAATAATTTTGTGACTATCAAAATTTACAAAATGTATTCCAAGATAGATCGCTATCACAAAGATTCATTTGGCGGAGCAATATGCTTGATAGTCCCCCTATGTTCATGAGAGCGAATACATGCAGGTTAATACCAACACGCGGGTAAGCTATATGGCTTTTGGGGCTTCGGCAATAATGTGCATGCGTGTTATATTCAACCTGTATATCATACATAAGCGGCATAGTGTGTGCAAAGTTCTTTGCCTTTCCACCAATTACTAACATTTCACAAACCAAATTTAACTTAAGAAATTGATACAAAAGAAAGATGAACCACAATAAGTACAACTGTGATTAGCGGAAAGCAAGGTTACATTAAAGCAATAAGGCAGAAAAAATTAATCCCTGTTCGAAACTGGATACCCAACAGGTTCCATATCTACTTAATAAAAGGAAAATATTTGCCAACCAAATTGTATGAAAAATCAGTTAGAAGAATTTGCTCGTGCGACTCAGGTGGTGCTATAATAAATAACATGCTCAGAATAACATGTGTAACTATACACCATGCCTGCTGACAGAAGAGTGGTCAGTCATTGTTATCACTTAACTCCAGTGCTCACGTAAACACTCCGCGAGTTACTGTGAACATTGTCTGCAATCAGGCCGCTGTCAGAAGTGAGCATCGAACCACTCAGATTCTCTCGAAAAACTGCGCATGAAACTGTGAACCATAATTGCTGATCGGCATGTTGTCAAATGTAGTCAATTGCTCTCTCAAAACTGCACATGGAGATATGAACCATGCTTGCTGACAAGCATGTTGTCAGAATTGGTATAGAACAAATCAGGTGCTTTATAAAAACTGCATATGGGACTGTGAAATATGCTCGCTAACCATTATGTGGTCAGAAGGGATCCTTAAATCAAATAGGTACTCAAAACTGCGGAATGGGCTGTTTACCTTGCTTGCATACCAGCATGTAGTCAGAAGTGGTCCTCATACTACTGAGGTGCCTTTGCAAACTTGGAATACATATGTGAACCACACATGCAGACAGACACATAGTCTTAAGTTGTTCTGGAATCGCTGATGTGTCAAATCACTTCTCTTCTGATATATTTGTTACTAAAAGGTTATTCTCATTCTGCATATAATGTTCATAACCTCATTGGCAGTAAAGCTAATTGATGTTATTTATTTATTTATTTATTTATTTATTTATTTATATTGTAACATATCCATCAACAGCCAGGGGATTTAGCGGTAGGCACAACACATATATGCTAGGACCACATATAAACAATACAAACAAAATACAAACAAACAAGTAAAGTTAAAATATGTATAACTAGTAAAAATAAACATCAAAATATAAAATGCATAAAAAGAAATACAAAACATAGACATTACAGTATAATGAAATTACTAATTGCAGGCTTATGTAAAAATAAATTTAAAAAATAATAATAATAATAATATATTTTATACCTAGCTACACTTATACAGATTAAGATGATCAATTTTATTGAAATTAGAAATGAGTCGAAAAATTATATCATTCTTTTTATGGTATGTACATAGGGTAGATGTTAAACGGCTGTTAAATTGGGGAATTATAATGCCAGTATTATCAAGAATGAACTTACAATACAATTTTGAACAGTAACAGTTTTTAATAAATACATAATACAGATAGATACGGCGTTCAGAAAGAGAATCTAATGTAAGCTGAGGGAAGTTTTTAAGTTTAATTATTTTATAAAGTTTATTCTGAATGCATTCTAATTTATTGCTATCGGAAGCATTAATTGAATTCCAAATAACTCAACAATATTCTAACTTAGATCTAACAAGTGATAAATAAAGACAAAGAAGACAGTCACTGTTTGTAGCATAGAAAGTAATATATTTGATTAATGCTAATGTTCTATTGGAACAAGTAACTAAGTAATTTACATGCAAGTAAAAAAATAATTTTGAGTCAAGTAATATACCTAAATCTTTTATAGAGGAAGTGATTGGAGTTATTTTATTGTTAAGAACATAATCATATTTTACAGGATGATATTTCCTTGTGAAGGAGATAATTTTTGTTTTACTTGTGTTAAGAGTTACTTAATTTAATAAGCACCAATTATTGATTTCATGTATATCAATTTCAAGTAACAAGCAGTCATTGATGGAGTTAATACTTCTGGAAATTTTAAAATCATCGGCAAACAATACACCACTCGAATGTTTAGGTACAAATGTAATATCATCAATGAAAATATTGAAAAGTAATGGAGAGAGAGTGCCACCCTGCGGGACCCCAGATGGAACTTTAAAATATGAAGAATAACTGATGTTGATGGAAACAAAAAAGCATCTATTATGAAGGTAGTCAGAAAACCAGGTTACAAAATTGCCACATACACCAAATTTAGCAAGTTTACTGAGTAAAATATCATGGTTAACAGTGTTGAATGCTTTTGCAAGGTCAAAGTACCAGGCATCTACCTGACCCCATAGGCGTGCGCAGGACTTCAGTATTGGTGGTGCCAAATTACACAACAGCCCTGTCATTCACGGACCCCGAGCCTAAAGCGGGGGGTCCGGGGGTCCTCCCCCGGAAAAATTTGGATTTGAAAGTGCAAAATGGTGCTATTTAAGGTGTTTCCGAACAAAAACATTAAATACACAGATGTAAAGATGTTAACATTTTTTATGGCAAATTATGGCTTTGAACGTTATAATCACCAGGAAAACTACTAAACTATTTACAGTTTTAAGCTTTGTTGAGCCATAAAGTAAATTGCAGAAATTGTTTGCACGGAATTCATGCTGGTGGCTTTGAAAAACCGTACTTATATGTTTTCTGAAGACGCCAAATAAATGCTAGAAAAAACAAAGTTTTAAAATCAACAAATGAAGGGAGTTTTTGTAACATACCTAAAATATGTAAAATATTAAAATAATAAAAATACACAAATAAGAGTGGGCAAAAATTTTAACTTTTGGAATACAACAAAAATGTTTTGTCGGCGACTGCATATAATTCATCGAGTAAGCCTATCCTTTTAACTAACTAAACTCTCTCTTTTTTTCTTTTTTTAAAATAAACCCTGGCGGACGGCGGCTACTATTCCGTGCGCCTGCCGAGCGGAATGAACAGTGGACACCGAACGCGCATTCTATGTAATTCGAGGAGAACTATGAGAAGTATTTACATTTCAGAAGTTTCGTAGCCGCGGCCTGCGTGTACAACACAAGTAATTGCAACTGGCTTGTTTCCGTGTGTATAGTTGGTTCGATTGATAATTGATATACTGATAGTGTTATGAGCACATATCTGTAACTCGACACGATTGAAAAAAAAATTTTTTTTTTTTTGGAAATAATTCGGATTTTTGTAAGTATGTATTACTTCTGCTTGTAAAAAAACAAAATAACGTTAACCGTAATGGTGGTGCCAAGGCACCTGTGGCACCTACCGTGCGCACGCCTATGCCTGACCCCTATTCATTACCTCATAGTAAATAGGATTCAGAAAGGACACTAGTGTATGAAAGAGAGAGAGAAAACACTGAAGCACTCTATGAACAAACACTAAAACTGTAAATGGTGGAATTCTGCAGACAAAACCAAAGACTGTGATGAAGCACGTAGTTGGCAATATCGAAATATGTGATAAGCCCTGACCCTGAATTGATGAAAATGGTCTGATAAAATGATTTTTGCTGATTAAGTTTATGATGAACACTGGGATGATAGTGACTTAAAAATATTAATAATATACATTACAGGAACATTTTAGTAGCATTAGAGATTGATTATATATCATGGGAAAATCCTAACGTACTGGTTGATCGACCAAGTAGCCTTCATACCTCAAGAACTGAGGGAAGCTAGCTACATACAATAATCACGTGTTTAACTTGCATGTGTATTATATTGAACAAAAAATCAATTTTTTCAACTATTAAAATTTATCGTTTTATTTCTTTTAATCTGATATCTCACAATGACTAAGTTCTCGTAATAGATTTTCCTTTTTTTATTGTGCTTTCAAATGTGCTTTCTTTTCGTTGATTGTTGTTCTTATTCGTAGATTAAGCTTCCTTTTTTGTCGAATATGCTTTTTTTATATTGTGTTTCCTTTTCGGTGATTGTGCTACCAATAGCACTTTTTTTATTGTGCTTCAAAATGTACTTCTTTATCATTGATTGTGGATCATTGAGACTGTACTCTGGACATGATTGGTCTCGTGGTCGGAGATGTCTGGTCTAAACGCCTGACAGTGAACATTGCCTGTTTAAAAATGTTTTTTTTAATATCAAGGAAAAATACCTCTTGGGTCGGAGATGCTTGGGCTACACTCCTACCATTGTACAAGAACTGGTTGGAATGTATTCCAAGTATCGAAAAAGTAGACTTCCCTGATCAGCATAGCGACAACGTTTTTATTTAGTAGGACAGGTATGTTGTTTAGTGCCATTTTTCGTGGAGAGAATGATTAATAAACTCCACAAAAGGTAATGGTAAACAGAATATAAAATTTATTTTAAGTTTTAGTTACTGTTGTTACTGACTGTGAATCGAACCAAGGACGGGAATATATGCGGACAATAATTATTTATGTGACAAATTTTTTTATGATCATTGAAATTTTTCCCATATTTCTAGAATAATTATTACGAATTTTCAAGAAAGTGGTCAATATGTCACATCGGAGACTGGTAGTAGAGGAATTTAAACATCAAACTACCAACAAAATTTCTGATAGACTAATATTACTAATGGTCTTCATAAACAACTAGTTAGATACCTGGTACTTACCACATATTTTCTCCAAGCAAGTGGAATGCTGTTCTTGGAGATCTTTGTTTATTTTTTCTTCGGCAGTAGCAGAAAGCTTCAGTTCAGAGACTGTTCCAGAGGATATAGTATTTTTTTCGGAGGGGGAAATTTCTCTAAAGGATTCATCGGTTATATCAGTTCCACTGCTGTATGAACCAGATGAATCATCAGTGAAATCTCCTGGTGTCACTGTGGGTTTATCTGTAGTGAAAATTAACTTTAACATTTACTGTAATGTGGTCTCATCAACACTCATTCCTAAATTTTAGTTAAAATAATTAAAATATTGGTTATCATATAGAAATTATCATTTGAATTTGCACTGTGCTACAAAATTTAAACTTCTATTCTACTATGCTTTATTTATGCTTTACATCTCGTACTCAGTTACGTAATTAGATACACACATACATTAGATGTTAGAGGAAATCATGTTAGAATATCGGATAAATAAAAGTCCGCAGAGCTTACAAAACACGATTACTGTCCCACACACAAAACAAAACATCAGCTGGTCGACCGTCTAGCCAATAACATAACAATAAAACTGCCATGTTTTCTCATAGGTCAAACAGACGATAATTCATTCTCCAACACTTCCCCTTGAATTATCGTTTTCTCCTTACAACAAACATAACCCTTGCATTTCTATTTCAGTAAACATAACACTGACATCTTTCTTACATTACATGACAAACCTTATAATTACAATGATAAATAAGTTTGCAAAAAAAAAAACAATAGAATAGGTCAATTATTACTCTACAAGACCCAGCATTTTCACAAAAATATTATGTTTTTCTTTTGACAGTGGTTTAGTCAGTCCATCTGAAATCATTTTGTCTGTTGGCAAATATTTGATTAAAATGTCTTTGTTTTTAATCTGCTCTCTGATGAAGTGGTGTCTGATATCAATATGCTTGGATCATTGACTGGTTACGTCATTTTTTGCCAAATGTATAGTTCCCTTATTGTCACAGTAAATTACAGATGGTTTGAGACTGGTGTTGGGCTGCAGTTTGCTGAATAAAGTTCTCAGCCACAAAGTTTCTTGAGCTGTGAAACTTAATGCCATATATTCAGCTTCAACAGTGCTCAGGGCCACCGTCCTTTGCTTTTTACTGAACCAGGATATTAATCCACCCATAAGCTTGACACTACTCCCCGTGACTGAATGTCTGTCATTTATCTCATTTCCCCAGTCAGCATCACTGTAACTAAGCAATTCAGTGTTTCCTTCCTTGTTAAATCCTAGTTTAAATTCTAGTGTTCCCTTTAGATATCTGAAGATTCTTTTGACAGCAGTCCAGTGTACTCTTTTGGGGCAATTATTGTACTGACTGAGACAATTCACGGCAAAAGAGATGTCAGGCCTGGAAATCTGTGAAACATATAATAGACTACCTATTGCCTGCCTGTAAGGTATCGATTCACCACACTCGAGAGCATCACTTTCATCTTGTAGATTTAACCTAGCTTCCATAGGGGTTGATACAGGATTACAGTCAGACAATCCCGAACTTCGATAACATTCTCTCTATGAAGTGCTTTTGATCCACAAAAAGATTTCCCCTTTTGTTGTCTCTCGTAATTTTCTTGCATAGGCAAGATTTCACTTCACCCAAATCCTTCATACGGAATTGTGACTCCATTTTCCTTTGGACATGTCTTTTGAGAAGTGAATCATTACTCAGGATGAGGAAGTCATCTACATAGATTGTCACAGTGAACATGCCTCGCCTTGTATGCTTGAAGTAGATGCATGGATCTGCACTAGAATGCTCAAGACCCATTCCAGTAAGTGTTTGGTGGACACAACGATTCCAGCATCTCCCACCTTGTTTTAAGCCATACATAGCTTTCCTCAGTCGCCAGACTTTACCTGGTGGTGTGACGCCTAATGCTTCAGGTGGCTCCACATAAATTTCTTCTTCCAGACTACCATGAAGGTAAGCTGTTTTTACGCCCATGTGTGATATTTTTAAATTCTCCTTAACACTTAGTGAAAACAGAAATCGCAGTGATGAGTATTTAACAACTGGAGAGAAAGTCTCTTCGTAGTCAATGCCTGGTTTTTGTGCACATCCTTTAACAACCAGTCTGGCCTTGAAGCTTGGGGGACCCTTTTCCGTATCTTTCACTTTATACACCTACTTAGTCCTCAGCACACTTTTGCCCTTCGGTACCTCCGCCCATTCGTATACTTTATTGTCCATAAACAATGATATTTCTTCATTCATGGCATCTTTCCATTTGGAGGCATTCGGGCCACTGAGTGCTTCCCCTGGGGTAAGTGGTTCATTGTTTTCTTCAATGAAATATGATATAAACTCTGGATCTTCCTTAGGTTTTATTTTACGTTCAGACTTTCTTCTCTGTATTGGTTCTGATTGCTCTATCTCTTCACTTCTTCCTTTCCTGACCACACAATTTTCATCACTTTCAGAAAAACCATGAAAATCTTCCTCCTCTATGCTGTCTTGCGAGACATTCTCGTTTACATAGTTTATCTCACTGTCGGAATATGTTAAATGTTCATCCTGAACATTAACTGTGGAAATTCTTCTCTCTCCATGACTAGCAATATCATCCGCCAATGCAGAAACTGGTAGATCCTCTTTCACCTTTTCTTCGGAAGACTGATTGCTGGGGAATTTGTGTTCCAGAAAAACTACATCCCTACTGACAGTAATTTTCTTTGTACATGTATTGATCAGACGATAACCTTTGATGTCTTCACAGTAGCCTATGAACAATAGTTTCTCTGATCGAGCATCCCACTTTCTTCGTTTCTCTTTCGGAATTTGAACCATAGATTCACATCCGAAAATCCTTAGGTGTTTTAATTTGGGTTCCCTTGAATACCAAATTTCGTATGGGGTCTTGCCTTCATTTGCTTTCGTCGGACTCCTATTGTTTAGGTACACAGCTGTTGAGACTGCCTCCGCCCAATAAGATTTTGGCAAGCTTGCGTCTTGAAGCATGCATCTTGCCTTTTCGACAATTTTTCTGTTAGCACGTTCGCTGACTCCATTTTGTGATGGTGAAAAACTAACCGTTCGCTGATGTCTTATGCCCTTCGAACTCAAGAAACAGGTTAACTGTTTGTTTACGTATTCTGTACCATTGTCAGAGCGTAAAGCTTTAATTCTCTTTCCTGTTTGATTTTCAACAAGCATACAAAATTCTTTGAATGTGTCATACACTTGATCTTTGGTTTGCAGAAAATACACAAACACATAACGTGAGAAATCATCAATGAAAATAAGGAAATATTTGCTGCCTCCAATAGAAGTAGTTTCCATAGGTCCACATAGGTCAGTGTGCACTAGTTCCAAGTGCGATTTTGTTCTGTAATCGCTTGATTTAAACGGCATGCGAGTCTGTTTTCCCCTAAGGCACACTTCATAAGGATTACTACTTATTTGTAAAGAATCTGCACCTGTTGACACGTTCTTCAGCAAGTCCATGTCTCTTCGATTTAGATGGCCTAGTCTACGGTGCCACAGGTCATCAACAACAGTCACGCCATATGCAGGTTGCACATCAGTTTTCACAGTGTCCATTTTGTAAATACCATTGTGTTGGGTTGCTGAAGCCACGAGTTCGCCACCAGCATTGAAAATTCTTCCACCTTTTTCGTTGAAGACAACGGTGTTACCTTTATTTGCAATTTTGCTTACTGACAAAAGATTCACTGCTAAATCTGGTGTATAATGTACATCAAATGCCGTCACACTATGTGCAGTATCACCCACTGAAAGCTCAATATTCACATCTCCCATTGATTTGGTGGAGATAACCTTTATGTTTGCTGTGACAATTCTGATAGTTTCAGGTACTGCATCTGGGCCAAGTAATTTTTCATTTGCTAGGTGAACAGATGCACAAGAGTCTAGGTACCAGTCAGACTCGTATTCAAGATTTTTATCTGAGGACACACATGCCAAGAAAGCGTTGGTATTTCGACTATTGTAACTTTTAGTGCGGGGTTCCCTCTTATCACATCTGTCGCCTGTTGACACCTCAGCTGGACAATTTGAGGCAAAATGTCCAGGTTAGTTACAATTAAAACACCTCAGGAATTTCTTGGCTGTGCTTGGTTTACCTCTGACATTACTGTAGCCACCACGGTACATCGCTGTGTTCGCGTTTGACGATTCGGGAATTTGTCTAACTCCATGGTTTCTGTAGCTTCCACTATACAGTGCTGTGTCCTTGTCCGACATCTTGTGATCTGGTTTTGTTTGTACATCCTGCAACAATTTTATCTTGATTGCATCTGCAGTGATTTTTATTCCTGAAGCTTCCAATCCCATAATCATCGGCCTATATTCGTCTGGGAGCCCCGCCAAAAGTAATGTGCCGATCCATTCTTCAGTCACTTCGAAATTGATTTCACGTAAACGCTGTGAAGTGGAAAGGATTTTATCCACATATTCTTCTACGTTTTTACAATCGTCCAAACGGGTCAGGATCAACTGTCTTAGTAATCCAACTTTTCTTGTCAGTCCGAAGTCTTCAAATAGTGTTTGAATAGTATCCCACGCCGATTTCGCAGTCACACATTTTTCAACATGATGGATAAGGTTAGCTTCTACTAACAACGAAATATTGGATAATGCATTTCTATCCTTATCCGGAGCATCTTCTATCTTAGTGTCGCCTGTAACAACGTCCCATTCATCACTTAATTTCAATAAAGCACGCACTTGAAACTTCCATGTAGCATAGTTTTCACGACCCTTTAACTTTTAGATGCATGAAAGAAACGATGCAGCCATTGTGTTGGCCAATTCCCGTGCCTTAACACTTGTACATTTTTCTAATTGGTTGCGCTCACGACCTTCCGACACACTAGAACAAGTCTACAGCTATACCGACTATTTTTCATTTCAATTCGTATCTGGGCCCATAACCTTTGTTAGAATATCGGATAAATAAAAGTCGGCAGAGCTTACAAAACACGTTTACTGTCCCACACACAAAACAAAACATCAGCTGGTCGACAGTCTAGCCAATAACATAACAATAAAACTGCCATGTTTTCTCATAGGTCAAACAGACGATAATTCATTCTCCAACAATTCAACATGTGTGCGATTCATGGTGTCAATAATTCTTTATTCTGGTAAGTGGTTAAATTCATAACCTGCAGTTTTAATGTACACCCAAGTGTAACACACCTAGAAGACAGTGCCAATTATCATCAAAAATAACCGCAATTCAGATTTAAAGGGAAGGAAAGGAAGATGAAATGGTAATTATACTGTTTTTGTGATATTTATGAATACAAATACCCACCTATTTTTTTTATCAAATATAAACTTTAATTTTCCTCTCAAATTAATCAATTGAGACAGAAAGAAATTTTAGTAATACCAAAACTTTACTTTAAGGAGTATAAAAAGAGAAAGGGAAATGGAATTTTGAAATTTTATGTGAACAGTGACATTCCTAGTATATTGAAGTTTAAGTGTATGATTTCATCAAGCTCGTAATAGAACTGTACATTTCTGATTTATTTATAGTGTAAATAAAAAATTAATCTAATATCGCTCCATAGTGCAAAATATTATTATTTAATTAAATTTAGTCGATAAATTAGTTTAACATACAATAAGTAGTAAAATTTTCTTAAATGTGTTGTTAAGATGCAATAATAAAATATATAAAAATTAAGGGAACATAATAGTAATGGTTTACCAACTTCGGGAATTAATGTCTCAATTAACACATTTTATTACAGAACTAAGCACTCACATTTGTTATTTAAGAAGAATATTTATGACTTCATGTTGTTCTCTCAAGATACTAACGTATTTAGAAAGTTACGTCTAATAATTTTGTGACTATCAAAATTTACAAAATGTATTCCAGGATAGTTCGCTATCATAAAGATTAATTTGGCGGAACAATATGCTTGATACGTCCCCCTATGTTCACGAGAGCGAATACATACAGGTTAATGCAAACACGCGGGTAGGCTATAAAGCTTTTGCGACTTCGGCAATAATGAGCATGCGTGTTATAATTCAATCTGTATTTCATACATACACAGCATAACGCGCGAAAGTTTTTTTTTTTTTTTGCATTTTTACCATTTACTAACATTTCACCAACAAAATATAACTTAAGAAATTGATGGAAGGAAAGATGAACCACAATTAGTACAATTGTGATTAGCGGAAAACAAGGTTACAGTTTAGCAATAAGGCCAAAAATATATATCCCTTGTGGAAACTATACAACCAACAGGTTCCAGAACTACGAGTAAAAGGAAGACATTTTCCAACCAAATTGTAGGAAATATCATTCACAAGAATTTGCTCGTGCGACTCAGGTTGTGCGAGAACATGCTCAGAATAACATGTGTAACTATACACCATGCCTAATGACAGAAGAGTGGTCAGACATTATTATCTCTTAACTCCAGTGCTCACGTAAACACTCCGCGAGTTACTGTGAACATTGTCTGCAATCATGCCGCTGTCAGAAGTGAGCATCGAACCACCCAAATTCTCTAGCAATACTGCGCATGAAATTGTGAGCCATAATTGCTGATCAGCATGTGGTCAAATGTAGACAATTTCTCTCTCAAAACTGCACATGGAACTATGAAGCATGCTTGCTGACAATCATGTTGTCAGAATTGGTATAGAACTACTCAGGTATTTATAAAAACTGCATATGGGACTGTGAAATATGCTCGCTTAAATGTTGTCAGAAGGGATCCTTAAACCACTCAGGTACTCAAAACTGCGAATGGGCTGTTTACCTTGCTTGCATACCAGCATGTAGTCAGAAGTGGTCCTCATACTACTGAGGTGTCTTTGTAAACTGGAAACAGATATGTGAACCTCACATGCAGACAGACACATAGCCTGAAGTGGTTCTCGAATCACTGTGTGTCAAATCACTTCTCTTCTGATATGTTTGTTACTAAAAGGTTAATCACATTCTGCATATAAT